>NC_053028.1:695479099-695579824 GCF_003073215.2 Triticum urartu
GAATCTAACCAAATACTATATTGAACTTTATCCGGAAATCTTTTTAAAGAATCTGCTGTCGGCAGGATCTCTACGGCCAAAGTAGGAGGAGCTCGATAGTCATGGTGTCGCCTCTAGCCGCTACCGCTGGTAGGAGCTTGCCGTCGCGCTGGCCTCTGTGCAGTCGGGCAACCTGGTTGTCGGCCGCCTCTAGTCGTTCACGTGGGCAAGAGCTCGCCGCCTCTGGGCGAGCGTTGGCCTCCACAGTCCGCGCAGCCGGGCGAGCTAGTTGTCGGCCGCCTCTAGTGGTTCTCGTGGACAGGAGCTTGCCGCCTCTGGGCGAGCGCTGACCTCCGCGGTCCGTGCAGCCGGGCGAGCTAGTTGCTGGCCGCCTCTAGCCACTCTCGTGGGCAGGAGCTCGCCGCCTCTAGGCGAGCGCTGGCCTCCGCGGTCCGCGCAGCCGGGCGAGCTAGTTGCTGGCCGCCTCTAGCCGCTACCGTGGGCAGGAGCTCGCCGCCTCTTGCCGAGCGCTAGCCTCCGCGGTCCGTGCAGTCGGGCGAGCTAGTTGCTGGCCGCCTCTAGCCACTGTCGTGGGCAAGAGCAGGACTCCGCTCAAGGCGAGCTGCTGGTTGTCGGGCGCCTCTAGCTGCTGCCGTGGGCAGGAGGACATGTATTTGTTGTGGATGAACGGTGTAAGCAGCACCAGCGACATGTCGGCGGTGCCAGTGGCGGAGCTAGCGAATTGCCAAAGCCTGGGCACCCTATAAACTAAAATGTACTTTGGTCTATCAAACCGCCAACACACTAGTGTCACTAAATAATATGCTCAATTATGTAGTTGAAGAAACCTAATTAAAGTCGGATAACTCACCTAGTTGTCGTTTGGCGCTGCCGTTGGTGGCCATCGTTGTTGGCTATTTGCTGCCTCTTGGCCATGGCCTTGTGCAGGTTGGGCACTTGCTGGTGCTGCACACGTGACTAGTGCTCGCTGAAGTGCCGACGATGATGAGGATGAGCCACCATCCGTCGGGGAGGAATTCCCACCATAGGGGATGCCACTTTGACTCCTGCGCTTCCGCTTCAAATCTCGATCGTTGCTTGGTGGAATCGTAGCCTAATTGGAGGCCCGGTCATACACCATCTCTTGCAGTCTTGCCGGTCATCGGTGCTTCACCAGTCCATCTCGCCGGCCACCACCTGCAATGCCGGAATTGCTTGGGTACAGTCTTACGGCGTGGCGAACAACCGAACAGTGTGCGAGGTAGCCAAACAGGCGAGGTGAGCGATGCAGCTAGAAGGCTCGAGATCGATCTGACTACCCTAACGTGGCCCATGTAAAGAAATGATGGATGGCCCTTAGACGTTCTGGTTTGGCGTGAGTAAGCCCAAAAGGCAAAACAACGCCCAAACTAGCCCAATTCACTAAGCTGTCATATTTTTGCCCTATATCGCACGTATTCATCGATTATGACTCCGACTACTCAAAAAATCTGCAGCGATCGAGCCCGGGCACGTGCCCAGGGTGCCCGGACAGTGAAATCACCCCTGGGCGGTGCGGTAGTCGGACTTGGAGAAGATGTCGCAGCTGGTTGCCGCCCACGTACGAACTTAATGGTCAACCAAACGGCGTTGACTTACGATGCCATGTCAGCACTTACATGCGGGCCAAGCCTGTCATAAGCGCATTTAAAATGGAAGAATCAGTTGATTTACAGATGTGGTAGTTTTTAGTCACAATTTAGCCAAAAAAATTGTAGTTTTCAGCATAAATTCGTAAAGTGGTACTTTGTAGGCATGGATCAATGAAATGTGGTAGTTTTTGGTTAAATACTCCATCCTATCAGATATCCCTCATATCATCTTCATCTTCCCTTTGCCTAGCATAAAGAAGCGAGGGAAGGAGGTGTTGAGAAAATAGGCAATTTTTTGACTAATTTAATCCATAGACAAATCACTAGCATGACATTGACAGAATTAACAACATGCTGATATTGAATCACGCAAGCACATGCTACGCTAATGGCAGATACATCTACGTATAACGCTAGCATAGCTATAACAGAAAATAGTAGGAGCGGGATAAATGAGTTATACCCTCCAGTAGGCCATGCAGAGGCAACAGTGGCGTTCTCGGCGGCCTTCTTTTCGGCTTCAAGTTTCTCAGTAGCGATATGGTCGGCGTTGGGATGCGACATGGTGATGATGAAGATGACGTGAAAGAAGTCACGTAGTCGCTTCCCAAAACCTATTCGCCCATCTCCTGTACAGGATATGGAGACCTGCTCTCCCGTCGAGAGACGTGGGCTCGACCCATGTCCGAGTCCGTGACAGCCAACGGTGTGAGCTCGGCTCAGCTCATTCCCGCAATCTGCGGCGTGGCGAGGCGAGGCACGGCGGGCGGCAGAGGAGGAGTGCGCGAGGGCCTCTTCTATTCTCAAGCTTCGATAGCATCACTAGTAGAAAACAGGGCTATGATCCAGGCCGGCTCAGCCCATTAGTCCCGGTTCAGTCTAGGACCGGGACCAATGTGGGCATTAGTCCCGGTTCGTGAGCCCAGGGGGCCGGCCGGGCCACGTGGGCCATTGGTCCCGGTTCGTCTGGACCTTTTGGTCCCGGTTGGTGGGACGAACCGGGACCAATGGGCCTCGCTCCTGGCCCACCACCATTGGTCCCGGTTGGTGGCTTGAACCGGGACCAAAGGCTTTCCTTTAGTCCCGGTTCTAGTCATCAACCGGGACCAATGAGGTGCCTATATATACCCCCTCGGGCAAGAGCAGAGCACAGTGCTCTATTTTTTCTGGCCGAGGGGGAGAGGGCTTTGTGGTGCTCTAGCTCACCTCCTATGCACATGAGGTGTTCGATGGAATGCCCGAGCCACACTACTTAAGCTTTCTCCTCTCAAAGCTCGACCTCCAAGCTCCATTTTCCTCGAGATTTGTCTAGATTTAGCGGTCCGTCACGCCCCGTCCCCGTCTTCACCGCCGTCGATCACCCGCGCCGATCTCATCACCGACACCACCGTGGTGAGCCTCTTGTTCTTATCTTCTTTCTGAAAGGAAAAATATTCTTACTTGTATGTTTAGATAGATAGTTGTATCATTTTCTTACATCTTTTATTGCATCTTATATAGTGCGATGGTTTTGGTATCCGCCCCCGTCGGCCCTCGTCCTGTCTATGATTCGGATTTGGTATGTATATTATCTTTATAACTATTGGTTCATTTATTGTCTATGAAAATTATGCCGACCAACGTGACATAGATTTTATTTATCTAGGATGTATGTGAATCGGAAATGCCAACCGACCCTATTGTCGAGAGGTTAAACTTAGTTGAAGAAGAAAACAATTTGTTGAAGGAAAAAATAAAAAAAATTGAGGAGGAGAAGATGATATTGGAGTTGCATGTTGCGGATATCGTCGATGATCACAAGATCAAGATGGATGCAATGCGCTTGAAGATTAGAAAGATTAGAAAATATGCCATTCATACCGAGGCTTGGTATCATTATGCCGTTGGATCAATTGTTACCTTGGTTGCGATTATGATCGCATTTGTTTTCGCAATGAAATGTTTTACATAGTTTCAATGTATGGTTTAATTAATTAGATGCTCTGGAGAGCTATATGTTATTAGATGAGAACTATGTATGCACTTTGGTTTTAATGTGATGATGAACTTCTATTAATTTGGACACTTAATTGTATATAATGCACGCAGATGAACCGGCAATGGATGTACGGTGACAGACACACCCGCGATTACATTAAGGGCGTGCATGAGTTTCTCGATGCGGCTGAGGCAAACAAGCAGAATGGTCTTACTCTAACCGGAAAATCCTTCACTCCCACCTGCTTTACAAGGGTTTCATGCCACACTATAATGTTTGGACGAGGCACGGAGAAATAGGGGTTATGATGGAAGACGGCGAAGAAGAAGAGTACGATGACAACTATGTGTCCCCTGAATACGGTGATGCTGCAACGGGGGGAGCTGGTGAAGATCAAGAGGAACCAGACGACGTGCCCAATGATGCTGCCACGAGTGAAGCTGCTGAAGATCAAGAGGAACCAGACGATGTGCCCGATGATGATGATCTCCGCCGGGTCATTGTCGATGCAAGGACGCAATGCATTAGTCAAAAGGAGAAGCTGAAGTTCGATCGCATGTTAGAGGATCACAAAAAAGGTTTATACCCCAATTGCGAAGATGGCAACACAAAGCTCGGTACCGTACTGGAATTGCTGCAGTGGAAGGCAGAGAATGCTGTGGCTGACAAAGGATTTGAGAAGTTACTGAAAATATTAAAGAAGAAGCTTCCAAAGGATAACGAATTGCCCGACAGTACATACGCAGCAAAGAAGGTCGTATGCCCTCTAGGATTGGAGGTGGAGAAGATACATGCATGCCCTAATGACTGTATCCTATACCGCGGTGCATACAAGGATCTGAACGCATGCCCGGTATGCGGTGCGTTGCGGTATAAGATCAGACGAGATGACCCTGGTGATGCTGACGGCGAGCACCTCAGGAAGAGGGTTCCTGCGAAGGTGATGTGGTATGCTCCTATAATACCATGGTTGAAACGTCTGTTCAGAAACGAAGAGCATGCCAAGTTGATGCGATGGCACAGTGAGAACCAAAAGAAAGATGGAAAGTTGAGAGCACCCGCCGACGGGTCGCAGTGGAGAAAAATCGAGAGAAAGTACTGGGATGAGTTTGCAAAGGACCCAAGGAATGTATGGTTTGCTTTAAGCGCGGATGGCATTAATCCTTTCGGGGAGCAGAGCAACAATCACAGCACCTGGCCCGTGACTCTATGTATGTATAACCTTCCTCCTTGGATGTGCATGAAGCGGAAGTTCATTATGATGCCAGTTCTCATCCAAGGACCTAAGCAACCCGGCAACGAAATTGATGTGTACCTAAGGCCATTAGTTGAAGAACTTTTATAGCTGTGGAATGGAAACGGTGTACGTACGTGGGATGAGCACAGACAGGAGGAATTTAACCTTAAGGCGTTGCTGTTCGTGACCATCAACGATTGGCCCGCTCTCAGTAACCTTTCAGGACAGACAAACAAAGGATACCACGCATGCACGCACTGTTTAGATGACACTGAAAGTATATACCTGGACAAATGCAGGAAGAATGTGTACCTGGGCCATCATCGATTTCTTCCGACCAACCATCAATGTCGAAAGAAAGGCAAGCATTTCAAAGGCGAGGCAGATCACCGGAAGAAGCCCGCCATGCGCACCGGTGATCACGTGCTTGCTATGGTCAATGATTTACACTACGTAATCTTTGGAAAGGGTCCTAGTGGACTAGCTGTTGCGAATGATGCTGAGGGACACGCACCCATGTGGAAGAAGAAATCTATATTTTGGGACCTACCCTACTAGAAAGACCTAGAGGTCCGCTCCTCAATCGACGTGATGCACGTGACGAAGAACCTTTGCATGAACCTGCTAGGCTTCTTGGGCGTCTATGGGAAGAAAAAAGATACACCTGAGGCACGGGAGGACCTGCAACGTTTGCACGAAAAAGACGGCATGCCTCTGAAGCAGTATAAAGGTCCTGCCAGCTACGCTCTTACGAAAGAAGAGAAAGAAATCTTCTTTGAATGCCTACTCAGTATAAAGGTCATGACTGGCTTCTCGTCGAATATAAAGGGAATAATAAATATGCTAGAGAAAAAGTTTCAGAACCTAAAGTCTCATGACAGCCACGTGATTATGACGCAACTGCTTCCGGTTGCATTGAGGGGGCTTCTACCGGAAAACGTCCGATTAGCCATTGTGAAGCTATGTGCATTCCTCAATGCAATCTCTCAGAAGGTGATCGATCCAGAAATCGTACCAAGGCTAAGGAGTGATGTGGCGCAATGTCTTGTCAGTTTCGAGCTGGTGTTCCCACCATCCTTCTTCAATATCATGACGCACGTCCTAGTTCATCTAGTCGACGAGATTGTCATCCTGGGGCCCGTATTTCTACACAATATGTTCCCCTTTGAGAGGTTCATGGGAGTCCTAAAGAAATATGTCCGTAACCCCGCTAGGCCAGAAGGAAGCATCTCCATGGGCCATCAAACAAGGAAGCATCTCTGTGGCCCAACTTTCAACTTTTTCAGAGTTCATTTGAAATGCTTTCCTGTCTTATGGTTCGAAACTTTGATACTTCGAAAGTGATTGTCCATTTTTACACGAAGTGCATCAAGTTTTTGTCGTAACCCTCTCTACTTTTTGGAACATACTATGTGGGTGAAATGATGATACCATGCCAACTTTCAACCTTTTCAGAGTTCATTTTGAAATGCTTTCCAATTTCAGAGTCATTTAGCTCAAAGAATGAATTAATAGCAAACAGAATGAACTACAAAACTTTTATGAAAATAAAAACAATCAATTAAAATATTATGTTATGATCAACTAAAATAAAACTATAATATTCTTCAATAGCAAAAAGAATATAATTTTTGTGACCTAAAATCAAACTATAAGTATTTAATTGTAAGTATAAATAAAAAATAAATAGCAAAGAAGAAAAAAATTTCTATTTTTATAGTAAAGTTATTCATAAACTAGTGATTCACACAAATTTTAAAAAATTCCAATTTAAACTATTCAAAATTTTAAAACTAATGGCACTAACAGAAAGTTTATAATTTTTGTGACCTAAAATCAAAAAGAAATCACTAAAAAACTATAAGTATTTAGTTGTAAGTATAAATAAAAAATAAATAGAAAAAATTCTATTTTTATAGTAAAGTTATTCATAAACTAGTGCTTCACACAAATTTTTCAAAATTCGAATTTAAACTATTCAAAATTTAAAACTAATGGCACTAACAGAAAGTTTATAATTTTTGTGACCTAAAAGAAAAAAGAAATCACTAAAAAACTGTAAGTATTTAGTTTTAAGTAGAAATAAAAAAATAAAAAACCAAAAAAATGTAGAAATAAAAAAGAAAAAAACCAAAAAAATGCCACCTACTGGGCCTCCACGGCCTGAATATGACTAGAAACCCTACATGGGCCAGGATTCAGGCCCGCAGAGGCCCAATAGGCCTACAGGCAGTAGCAAGTTTAGGCCCGAAAGCCTGCATTAGAGAGGAGCTTGAATGGGGAGGCACAGCAGTGCTTATAAACAAGTGTTGGCGCCCTTCAGCTAGCGATGTGGGACTAAACTTTTGGGCGCGGGCAGCACAAGGGCATTGGTCCCGGTTGGTGCCACCAACCGGGACCAATGGCCTTCGCTTCCCGCCCTTTCGGCTGCTGAAAATTGGCCTTTGGTCCCGGTTCGTGGCACCAACCGGGACTAATGCCCACCTTTAGTACCGGGTTGTGCCACGAACCGGGACTAAAGGCTTTGCTATATAAGTTCACACTTTGGAAATTTTCACTCCCATCTCTCGCAGTTGCCGCCCTGACGCCGACGCCGCCAGGCTGCCCCGCCGTCGCCGTCGCCTCGCCCGTGCCCATCGTCGCCCGCGCCCTCGCCGTCGCCCGCCGTCGCCCGCGCCCTCGCCGTCGCCCGCGCCCTCGCCATCGCCCGGGCCCCTGCCCCGGCCCACCCCTGCCCCGACGCACGCCGCCCCGGCCCGCGCCCGTCGCCGTCGCCCACGCGCCGCCCCGGCCCGCCCTCGCCGTCGCCCGCGCCCCTGCCCCGACGCCATCCTCGCCGCCGACCTCTCCTTAGCATGGTCCGGCCGCCGGCGCCCTCCCTTTGCAAACTTTTTTTAGGTTATTTTCATTTGTAGAAAATTTTTATGTATCTAAGAATATTTTTGTTCATAAATGATAGATGATCAAATGATGAATATTTTTGTTCATAGATGATAGATGATCAAATGATGATTTTTTTGTTCATAGATGATAGATGATCAAATGATGTTTTTTTTGTTCATAGATGATCATATGATTTTTTTAGGTTATTTTCATTTGTAGAAATTTTTTATGTATCTAGGAATATTTTTGTTCATAGATGATAGATGATCAAATGATGAATTTTTTGTTCATAGATGATAGATGATCAAATGATGTTAACCTCTATTCATGAGAGAGGCGGAGAAGAAGGGGAAGAAGAGGGAGAAGAAGAGGAGAGGAAGAAGAGGATAAAAAAAGATCCCCTCTATTCTTTCTTCTATTCTTTTTTCTTCTTCTTCTTCTTATTTTTTTATCGGGAACGAGGGTCGTCGAGGGGTCGAGGGGGGGGGCGGCGAACATTCATGAGAGAGGCGGGGAAGGGAGAAGAAGAGGAGAGGAAGAAGAGGAAAAAAAGAAGAGGAAGAAGAAGAATAAAAAGAGGAGAAGAAAGAATAGAGGAGAAGAAGTTCTTCTCCTCTATTCTTTCTTCTCTTCTTTTTTCTTCTTCTTCTTTTTTTTATCGGGAACGAGGGCATGTCGAGAGTGTCGTCGAGCGGTCGAGGGTCGGGAAACTAGGGCTTACCCGAAGAAGGAGAAGAAGAGGAAGAAGAGGAGAAAAAAAAGAAAAGGAAAAAAGAGGAAGAAGAAGAAAAAAAAAGAGGAGAAGAAGACGGAATAGAGGAGAAGACTTTGTCAGTTCTTCTTCTCCTCTAGCTATTCCTTTCTTCTTCTCCTCTTTTCTTCTTCTTCTTCTTCTTCTTCTTCTTCTTCTTCTTCTTCTTCTTCTTCTTAATTTTTATCGGGGGTTCGAGGGGTCGAGGGGTCGAGGATCGCCGAGGGGTCGAGAGAGGTTTCCTTGTGTCAAAGTATTGAAGAAATCCATGCCTTCATCATTAGCCGGAAGTAACCAGGGCATGTTGGTACGAAGTTCTGCAAAGTTGTTCTGGAATGGAGTCCCGGATAGAATAATCTGCCTTTTGGTACGAATTCAGCAAAGGCCTTCCAAATAGCGATATTCGGAAGGCTCTTGCTAAACTTTGTACCAAAAAGCGAATTATCCTATCTGGGACTCCGTTCCAGAACAACTTTGAAGAGCTTCGTACCATCATGCACATGTTACTTTCGCCTAATGATGAAGACATGGTTTTGTTGAATCCTTCGACACTAGGCAACCTCCCGACCCCTCGGCGATCCTCTCGAACATGAGAGGAAGAAGAGGGTCGTCTAGGGGTCGAGGGTTCCAGGGTCGTCGAGGGTTCGAGGGGTCGAGGATCGCCGAGGGGTCGAGAGAGGTTTCCTAGTGTCAAAGAATTGAAGAAATCCATGCCTTCATCATTAGCCGGAAGTAACCAGGGCATGTTGGTACTAAGTTCTGCAAAATTGTTTTGGAATGGAGTCCCGGATAGAATAATCCACCTTTTGGTACGAATTCAGCAAAGGCCTTCCAAATAGCGATATTTGGAAGGCTCTTTCTGAACTTTGTACCAAAAAGCGAATTATCCTATCTGGGACTCCGTTCCAGAACAACTTTGAAGAGCTTCGTACCGTCATGCACATGTTACTTTCGCCTAATGATGAAGACATGGTTTTGTTGAATCCTTTGACACTAGGAAACCTCCCGACCCCTCAGCGATCCTCTCGAACATGAGAGGAAGAAGAGGATAAAAAAAGAAGAGGAAGAAGAAAAAAAAGGGGAGAAGAAAGAATAGAGGAGTTCTTCTCCTCTATTCTTTCTTCTCCTCTTTTTTTTCTTCTTCTTCCTCTTTTTTTATCGGGAACGAGGGTCGTCGAGGGACATAGATGTAGTGTCGTCGTTGTCGGTATATACCCCCTCCCGATAGCTTACTATGATTAGGTAGCTAGTTCTACGTTTGGCACTAATATATCCATCTGTCATGTTTGAATAATAATTGCCATGTTGTAAATATTTGTAGAAACTATGGACACCGCCCTAGACGAAGCAACAAAAGAAGCGTTGGTGAGGGAGATAATCGCAGAAGGAAGTGATGCCGTCTCATACTTTCTCAACGAAACCGATGGTCTGGAAGGAGAGGGTGAACAAGCTAGCTACGGTGACCTAATGCCGGTGCAAGAAGAAGAACATGAGGACGGCTCCGGTGACCCAATGCCGGTGCAAGAAGGAGACCGTGATGACGGCTCCGGTGACCGAACCGAGTCCGGCCAGGTATATATATTAGTTAAGCCTATGCTGACTAGCTGATTGATGCATTCATTGTTTTGGTATGTACACATATTAATTACGTCTTTGTTCTTTTTTCTAGCCCTCCGGATCGAGCACAACATCGGTAAAGAGACGAGGCCCGAAGAAAAAGTTGAGCTCGGATGAAAAGCTTGAGACCACAGCAATCGCGCCCGACGGCCAACCTATTGAACCCCTCCGGACAAAGAGCGCATTTGTTGCTCAGTGCGGGGTTCTGGTTAGGGACAAGATCCCGATAAGCATCCAGCAATGGTTTAAGCCGGCTACAGAAGACCCTGAGGTGTCTTATGTCAATGATATGCAGAAAAATGATCTTTGCACTGAGCTGAAGTCAAATTTCACCCTACCGCCAGAGGATAATCCAGAGAACCCAATTAAAGAGAAATTAATCAAGTCTTTTGCTCTGAAGAGGATGGCAGAACTATTCAGGAGGTGGAAGAAAGAGCTGAATAAGTTTGTCGAAAATAATGAGACACCAGAATTCATGGGCAGATATGAGAAGATCAGAGATCACTGGCCCGCATTTGTGGCCCACAAGACATCGGAAAAGAGTAAGAAGATGTCGGCGACAAACAAGCAAAATGCTGCAAAGAAGAAGCTTCACCATCGCACGGGGTCAGGTGGCTCCCTCGTAGCCCAGCCTAAGTGGTCCAAGATTGAGAATGATCTGGTTCATAAAGGGATCGAACCAGAGACAAATAACTGGCCAGACCGTTGCCGGACTTGGTTCTTCGGGGCTGGCAGAACCTTGGACCCTGAAACAGGGAAGTACATTTGGAAAAACGATCAAATGGACATACCAGTCAGTAAGCTTAAGCAGTATATCGAAGCAGCGCAGGAAGGGACGTTCTTTCTAGACAGAGAGAACGACGAGCTCACAATGGCCCTCGGGAATCCTGAGCACCCTGGATGGACACGAGGCACGCCAGGCTCCGTTCCGTGGAAGGTTGGGTTTCCGGATGCAGGCGGTTACAAATCCCATGAGAGGAGGAAAAAAGTGCAGCAGACCCAAATGCAGGCGCTGCAAGCAAGGGTAGACGCGATATAGGAACGAGAAGCAAATCGCAGCAAACGTACTGCCGAAGCCTCCCCCGAAGTTACCCCGCCATCTTAGTGCAGAAGCAGCATGGCTTCCACCGAGCTGCTTCAGCCGGAGCATGCCTTGACGGCTCCTGCCAGCTATCCCGTGGATGCTATCACGGAGTCTCAAAATTGCCACCTTATGACGCAATGGATGAATTTGAAGGTCAAGGCGGTTGTTGGCTCTGCTTATCCTACTGAACCCGGCGCAACTTTTCACTGCCGACCGATTCCAGAAGGATATGCTAGGGTGATGGTGGATGAGATAACGGAGGGATTTGAGGACCTCCATCTTGACCACCCTACCGGTGAAGGGGAGACTCGGCTGGGGTCTGCTTTGAAGACTCCATGCCTATGGCGGAAGGAGCTCATCAACCTTCCGAACTGGACGCCTCCGCCACCTCCTCCTCCTCCGGCGAGTCAGGGCACTCTGCCTCCTCCACCGCCTCCTCCTTCGGCGAGTGACGATCAGGGCCCTCGGCCGGCTCCTTCTCCGGCGCGTGGCGGCACTCCGCCTCCTTCTCCGCCTGCGCCGACGCGCCCGAGCAGCCAGCCTCCTCCTTCTCCGCCTCGTTAGCAAGGGCGGAAGAGACCTGCCGCCGCTCCAGCTACTCCGGCGCGTCGTAGTCCTTCTCCTCCGCCTCTTAAGCAAGTAAAGAAGACAACCGCTTCGTCTGCTCGGTCGGCGTCTAGCAGTACAACCAGAGGCGGTCGGACATACAGATTCGGTCCTTCTCTGAAGACTCCAGATAAGTTACCATACGAGAGGACCCAGGAGGAGAACACCGAGATCGCGCGAGAAGAAGTGAGGAAATTGTTTGAAGGGGTGAAAGCAAAGAAACATCCACCTCCGGAGGAGAAGGTAGATCGGGTGAAAGTGAAGCGCACTCTGGCTGCCCTGACAAAACCACCGAAGTCTGATCCGCCGAAAAGAAACTATGACCGCATTATTGGAAAGGAATTTTCCGAAGTGGAGCGGTCGGGAAGTACTGTCAGTGATCAAAGGCTGAAAGAACGATGAGTTGGGAAACAAATTGCCCAGCTCGGCGAACAAGCGAAGCAATCGTGCCCCCCGCTCAAGGTGCCTAGCCACAACGTCGCTAATGATCCGAGGATGGTGCCCGGTTATAGCAATCTTGCAGATTACCTGCCCAACGAAGTACATTATGAACCCATGGAGATGCAGATACGAAGATACGTGTACGGGAAGCCTCTCGTCAAAGATGAAAGATCTCTATCAACGATGATGTGAAGATTGCATGATTGGTACTTGAAAATCTACAGAGACTCTGGGGGGAGGAGTACTTTGTATTTGAAAGTTAAAAAGGAGCATGACCTCGTTGGAATTGATCTGTTGCCTGTTCCATTTGAGGAGTTCTATCAGTTTTTCAATCAATTGGCCCTCGATAAAACAACGGTCGCCTGCTACTGTCTGTAAGTAGTACTACTTCTGTCATTAAGTTTCTCTACATAGCTTAGCTCTTTCATTGCATGTATTTATAATCATCCTCACTATATTATGCAGATTGAAGATCGTCGAATTGAAGAAAAGACAAGTCGGTGATATTGGGTTCATTAACACATATCCCATAGATGCAACTCAGGTTAAATTTCATGCCGCAGAAACCGAGGCCAGCATGCTGCAATTGTTGATAATAAATCAAAACAAAGATATAATACTCTTTCCTTACAACTTCAAGTGAGTGTTACTGTCTTGTGCGTATTCGGTTTCCCTTATATATTAGTCAAGGTTATAGTAATGTAATTGATGAGTTATGCATGCGTGTGCAGTTTCCACTATATTCTCCTACATATTCAGCTTGAGCAGGGACTAGTAACTGTCTTAGACTCAAGACGAAGAGATCCCAAGGACTTTGTAGACATGACTCAAATACTAGAGAAGTAAGTTAAATCGATCATTATCCACCATATCAGCAACTTTGTTCATTTCCTGATATATCAAGTAATTATTTTCTTTGTCCGGCAGGGTTTGGAGAAAATGCACCAGAAAAGCTCCGGGACTGCCGAAGGAGCTGCAATTTAGACACCCGAAAGTAAGTACTAGCTATAGTAGCATTTTAAGCGCATCTACTAGTCATTCAAGCGCTAGTTTCATCAATACCATTTGGCATTCTTGCTTATCAGTTTGATTAACCTCTATTTCTTGTAAAGTGGTTGTGGCAGGAACAAGGGAATGATTTCTGTGGATACTATGTTTGCGAGTCCATCCGCCACACGACCTGTGAGCGGGGCTACACTGACGAACAATATGAAGTACGTAAATAACAACATTCACAATTTTATTATATTACCATCATTTGTGTTGAGTTTCATTCATTCATATATATATGTATTGACCCCCTTCTTTAAATTAGATGTTTCGGAAGCGGGATGAACTCCTAGCACCAGCTCGCATGCGAGGAATTCAAGAGGAATTGGCGGCATTCTTTCTTGACCACGTGATCCCTGAAGACGGACAATTCTATGTTGACCCTGAGTCCGTATGATTATATTTGTAAGAGATAATTAATGTATATATGTAGCCGGTAGTGTCAGATAGATATACGAGAACTTGTTGTTCGACCAATCTCTCGGAGAAAGAGAGGTGGTCGATATCACTTCTCTCTATATGCATATATGTTCATCACGATCTTCTATTTCCTTCGTTTGCTTACTAGCTAGCCAGCGTGTCTAGTCCTCTCTATATGTATGTATAGTACGTAGCGTCGACCAAGCACGGACATAAGAGAGGACACTTCTCTCTATTAATTATAGCTAGCTAACACAATATGTGAAACACCTAAATTAACCCCCCAAAACCCCCCACCCCCCCCCCCCCTTTCAAAAAAAACAAAAACCCCAGCCACAGAAATGCTGACGCGTGGATGCCTATTGGTCCCGATTGGTGCCACCAACCCGGACCAAAGGGTCTCCTGACTGGGCTCTGCGCACTGCCCATGTGGAGGCCCATCAGTCCCAGTTCTGGATTGAACCGGGACTAAAGGGTTGGGGCATTAGTACCGACACTTTAGTCCCGGTTCAGGAACCGGGACTAAAGGCCCTTACGAACCCAGACTATAGGCCCTTTTTCTACCAGTGCATGTGGAAGACAACCCCTTATAAAAAGGTCCAACTCTTTCTCCACTAGCGGGGTGGGACTAAACTTCCACTACACTTTTGCCAATAAACTCACATGAGCCCTTAGAGATATTCAAAAATTGCTAGATGGGTCTAAATCCCACCCCAAATTTCAGCAAGAGGAAGTGGCGTGGAAGCTTCGGTGTAGCTGGAGGCGGACGGTATGGAAGTGCATCCCGACTACCCGAATTCTCTTCTCTCTTCTCTCTTCTATCTTGAGTGCTGGGCGAACAGCCATCCTGACGCCCCCGCCACTGGCACCTGTCGGAAGCCCCGTACACGGACGGTGACAAACAACACTCCCTTTCCGAACGTCTGTATCGCTATCCTCCCGCACTTGCGAAGACACCGCCCAGTGGAATCGGTACACGGGGTGTCACATCCCTAGTTCTGGTATGACCTAGGCTAGCCCTTCATGTTTGCATCATATTTAAATTTCAGTTAAACTTGAAATAGGGGATAATAAACCCTAGCAGCAATGAAATTCAACCAGGTTCAAACTTAAATCTTTTCAAAGACCCCAAAATGCCCTTTGAAAATGTTCATGATTTATGATAAAGGTGAAAACCCCTGCCAAAAATGATGAGCATATTTCTTGGCCTTTTATGGATTTTTGATCTAATACATATTGTATTTGAGTTGGAGCAAATATATGTTATAAATATATTTAATGCTTCAATAATTCTGTTATTTTGTGAGGGGCTTTAGAATATTTCTTTCAGTCCCTGCAAAAATTACCAGAAGAAACAAAAATGATTTAGTGCTTGAACTAAATCAAAACAAATTGAAACAAATAGAAAACAGTAACTAAAAACAAAAACAGAAAGCTTACCTGGCGCCTCAGCTGGCCCACTGGTGCGGCCCACTCGCCCAATCGCCAACCGTCGTCCTCCTGGCGACGACAGAAGGACAGGGGCACGCGCCGGCGCGCACGGCCACGCAGCTGGCCGTGGCCACGTCTCCCCGCCACCTCCTGCTTCCCCTCCTCATCGCTCTGGTCTCCCGGGACGTCGCCACGATGCCCCGCACCTCTCTCCCTCTCCCTCGCTCTCCCTCCTCCCCTGGTTCTCTCTCGCGAGCATCACCGAACAAGCTGTTGCCGCCGCTCGCTGTTGACGCGCTCCCCGCCGTCCCCTCGCCCCTCCTTCGAATCCACGAGCTCCGCGCCGTCACCTGCTACCTCTCCGTCGAGCCACATGCCTCGGGAGGCCCTGGAGCATCGCCATCGCCGTCGTCTTCAAGCTTCGGCCGACGAGATCGCCGTCGTTGCTCCGGCTGCCCCAAGCCTTCCCCGAGCTCGCCGACCCCGCCGTTGGATTCACCGTGAGCTCCCACCTCGAATCCCCCTCTCCCCCTTGTCTTTTGCATGCTGCAGCTGTGATTCCGGTCGAGGCCGAACTCCGACCGCCGCCGCGAGCTTCGCTCCGGCGAGCTCCGCCACCCCTGCAGCCTCCCGCCTGCTCCCCTGGATGCAGGCGACGATGGGCTACGCCCCGGTGGTCCCCGCGCGTCCAGCCGTCGCCCGTAGTGCAACTCCGGCGAAGAACCACCGCGGCTCGAGGTTGTCGGCGGCCAAACTCCGGCGAGGCCGACGTGGCTGTCATTAGCGCCTAATCCCGCAGCCTAAACCACCCCACCAGCCGCTGACCGTGGGCCCCAGGGCCAAGTCAAACCCTGGTCAGTGCGGGTTTGACCCGGGCTTAACCATTGTGTCACTGACGTGTGGCCCCCATATGTCAGGTTTGACCCAGGTTGACTGCTGACGCAGTGCTGACCTCAGGCTGACGCAACAAATAATTTTTGGAATTATAATAAATCAGGAAATTCCAGAAAATAGCCAAAACTTCAAAAATTCATATAAATTCAACCGTAGCTCAGATTGAAATAATTTATATATGAAAAATTATCAGAAAAATTCAATCTATCCATCTGTACCATTTTCATGCATGACAAACCATCTATACATGCTGTATACATGAAAACACACTTATGGCATTTTAAGAGCTTATTTTGGAGTTGCATTTGAACCCTTGGTTCAAATGGACCTCAAACCAAATAAATGCTAGATGCATTAACTCAAACAACATCACATACTCCTGCCATGTTCATGCATCATAATGTTGCATATGCTTGTGTTTGATTTCCGACACCGTTCCTTCTCGATAGGTCCTACTCCGGAAAGTGTTCGAGAGTACCTGTCTGAGGAGCAGTGCCCCCCTGTTGATCTACCAGGCAAGCAACCCCCTTGTTCATTCTGATACAATCCTACTCTCTCGCTGCTGCTCTCTTTTATTGCATTAGGACAACAATGATACAACTGCTACTTTATACTGCGGTAGTTGAACCCATTCCTATGCATGACCTGTCATTGCCAAAGTAAATAGTTGAAACCCACTAGCATGTGTAGGAGTTGATTGAGCCATGTGGTGTTCCTACCATGCCATGCCTGCTATTGCTTAGAGTTGTGCCAGGTCTGATTCATCGGGAATGAATTGGAGTGTTATGATATGTTCTGGTGCTGAGAGTTAAGCGTGTGAACACGATCTGGTAAAGGTAGCGGTGAGAGGCCATGTGTTAGTACATGGTGGGTTGTCTCATTGGGACCGTCCTTAAGAACTGAGTTCTGTGTGAGTTGTCCAATGACTAGCTACTACCACACATTGGGCTCCGGGCGCTCCAAGCTCTCTCGACTTATTAACCGCCTTGATCTCTGTCCAGGAGTTGCAAATAGTTTCTGGTGTTTGTAGGTAGTGCTATTTTTCTACCGAGTGGCACCCGGCAGGGTGGGCTTGGGATAGACTAGGCACAGGTGGCACGGTGTACCAAGTGGCACCCAGATGGTGGGCTTGGGAACCCTGCTCACATCGTTTGGGGCTGTGAGCGACACCCCGGTCGGATCTCCTTGCGGATGGAACCCAAATAGGTGATAGACCTGGACTAGAGTCTTGCATGGTTAGTCAGGTCGTGGCCGACACCCTCGCCAGGCTTCCGCTTGAAGGTTGCCAAGATACATGACGTTTACATGGTGATAAGTGGTGAGAGCGTGTGTGATGAAGTACACCCCTGCAGGGTTATCATGATCTATTCGAATAGCCGTGTCCTCGGTTATGGACTTCTTGGATGCTTACGTGGTACATAGACAACTTAAAGTGGATACTCTAAAATGCTCAAGACAAGTGTGAGTGCTATGGATGGCCTTCTCGTAGGGAGACGAGGATGAATCCATAGTAGTGTATTGATGTGGTGATTAGTGGACTCGTGTGCGCTACCTCATCTCAAAGAAGTTTCTCGTTGTCGTAGAACAGGATAACCACTGAGTCAAAGCTGGCTTGCTGCAACTAAACCCCACATTACCTTCTTGACACAAATGCATATATGGTAGGATCTGATGTAAGTCTTGCTGAGTACCTTTGTACTCACGTTTGCTTTATTTATATTTTGCAGATGAGACATCTGTCTTACTAGTAGTTCCGCTTGGACTTCGATGAGTAGCTTGTTACCTCAGCTACGATCTTGTACCCTTGGGAGGGTCTTGTAGATAGTCAGGCTTCTCAGCCCTTTTCTTTTGTAGTTGTCTCTACTCAGACATGTAATGCTTCCGTTGCTTGTATGCTCTGAATGATGGGTCATGTGACCCCTGTTTGTATTTATGCTATGTGGCTCTTCTGAGCCTTTTTCTATATGAGTTTGCATTATGTTGTGATGCCATGTTGTACAGCACATACTTGCATGTTATGCGTACGTGTGACGTGTATTGCTATGTGTGGGATCTGACAATCTAGTTGTTTATCCTGGGCAGTCTCTCTTATGGGGAAATGTAGTCTAGTGCTTCCTTGAGCCATAGTAGTCCGCTACAGCCCAGTTCGCCGGAGTCCTGCTAGCCCAGCACTACTGCTCAGGACACTTGACTGGTCGGCATGTGTTTCACTTCGTTCCTGTGTCTGTCCCTTCGGGGAAATGTCACGCGGTGACAACCGGAGTCCTGCCTAGCCTGCTACAGCCCGGGTTCCCCGGAGTCCTTTTAGCCCAGTGCTACAGCCCGAATTCACACGCTGCTGACCAACACGCTCGATGTGAATCATGTATGCCTGTTCCCATAGGTTAGTGCCGCTTTGGGTTCACGACTAGCCATGTCGGCCCGGGTTCTCTGTCATATGGATGCTAGCGACACAATCATATACGTGAGCCAAAAGGCGCAAACGGTCCCGGGCCAGGGTAAGGCGACACCCGTGTGGATACCGTGCGTGAGGCCGCAAAGTGATATGAGGTGTTACCGGCTAGATCGATGTGATTGGGAATCGGGATCCCGACAGCTTTGGTATCAGAGCCTGACTGCCTGTAGGATTGCCAAGCCAACCTGGTCGAAGTTGAGTCTAGAAATTCTTTAGCTATATAGGGGAATTGATTGTGAAAGGGAACGTAAGGCTCTTTTTACTCCTTATTCCTCATGCCCTCTGATCTGAGTCATCCTATCTTTCCTACGGGGCTAAGGAACTAGGCTTTCTCTTCCGTCTATCAGGATCACGTGTTACTACTCCGTAGTCTCTAATGTTTGGTTGATCTGAGTCATATCCCAGTTTGAGTACCTCCGGTGTAGCCTGTTTAGTAATATCTCAGAACCTTGAGTAATGATGTTGAGTATGGTGCTACCCCTTCATTTGCAGGATGTTTCATTTTGAGCATTTTACTGCCGTTATGCTGCCGGAATTGTCCTAGGAGTTTGAGAGATACTAAATTTCCTTGTGCTACATGTTGCATCCTATAGTTGTTGTTGACCTCGTCCTTGGTTCCGCTTCTCAGGATGTCGTCAGTTAACCGAAGTTCTGTTGCTCGTTGCCTGAACCACGGAGGTGGTAGGGATGAGGAGGATCCTCCCGACCAACCTTCATTGGCAGAGTTCATGTTAGAGATGGAGAGGAACAAGCGTGAGTCTAACCGCTTGTTGGCACGTATCGAGGAGAACACCGCACATCGGTGCAAAGAGTCAGCGACCATCCATGATTTCATTGGTCTGAAACCACCCACCTTCCATCATTCCATTGAGCCACTCGATGCAGATGACTGGCTTCGTAGTATCACTCACAAGCTGCGTTCTGCGAACGTAGCTGAAGGTGACAAGGTCATTTATGCTGCATATCACCTAGAAGGTCCTGCTAGTCTTTGGTGGCAGAACTATGAGGCTATGCTTCTAGCTGGCCAGATAACCACCTGGAGAGATTTCACTGAGGCTTTTCGCGAGCATCACATTCCTCAGGCTCTCATTGATCGCAAGAGAGAAGAGTTTTGTAGTTTCACCCAGAGTAAGATGGCTGTTGATGCTTGTAGTAGAGAATTTGAGAACCTTGCCCGCTATGCTACAGAAGAAGTGTCCACAGACGCCAAGAAGCAGGCTAGGTTCCGGAAGGGTCACAACCCCAAGTTGCGTCGTGATCTCCACTTGCACCATTGCAATACATTCCAGGCTCTTGTGAACAAGGCCATTAATGCAGAGACAACTCAGCTCACTTACGAGGAGTCTCGTAAGCACACCCGTGATTTGGTTTCTTCCTCCGGTTCTACTTCGCAGAAGCGCCGGATTTGGGTTCCGAACTCCGCTCTTCCACCCGGTTACTCACCGAGGCCCTCTTATCTGGCGCCTCACCCAGTTCAACCGTATGCTCCACCTAGGCCTATCGGTAGACCGCTTGTCAATACGGGTCCACGTCCTACTTCAGGGACTTGTTTCACATGCGGAGAGCCAGGACACTATGCGCGTGACTGCTCTCAAACCAACTATGCTCCACCCCAGCCTGAGAAGTCTGTTGGCCATGGTAAGCCATCACGAAAGATGATTAGTGTCAAGTCAGCTCCCACTGAACATGGATGTGTGCATCACGTCTCAGCTTAAGACACTCATGATGATCCGGATGTCGTTCTTGGTACACTCCTTGTCAACTGTCATCCAGCTTCGGTTCTGTTTGATACCGGAGCATCTCATTCCTTCATTTCCGAAAGTTATGCCAGCTTGCACAACATATCCTTTTGTGATATGCCCTCTCCACTAGTAATTCAAACTCCTGGATCCAAATGGCAAACTTCTAGTGTAAACCATGGTAATGAAATCCTTGTTGACAGACTTGTATTCCTTGCATCACTTATAGCCCTCAAGTCTACAGATATTAACATCATCTTGGGTATGGACTGGATGAAAGCTCATTATGCCAAGATTGATTGTTACACAAGGTCTGTTCAGCTTACACACCCATCTGGCAAGATAGTCACCATCTCCACTAGAGTTGCAAAGCGTCAGCTCTATTCTCTTAATGCCAACCCTCTTCCTGACCTTGAAGATATCCCGGTAGTCCGTGACTTTCCAGATGTCTTTCCAGAGGAACTGCCAGGTATTCCACCTGACAGAGATGTAGACTTTGTCATAGATCTTATCCCAGGAACCGCTCCAATCTCTAGGAGACCTTACAAGATGGCACCCTTAGAACTAGCTGAGCTTAAGAAACAACTCGATGAATCCTTGCAAAAGGGTTTCATCCATCCTAGCTCTTCTCCCTGGGCTTGCCCCGTCCTCTTCGTCAAGAAGAAGGATGGTACGGACCGGATGGTTGTAGATTATCGTCCCGTTAATTTGGTCACGATAAAGAACAAGTATCCGCTCCCCAGGATCAACGACTTGTATGATCAGCTCGCTGGATCCTCAGTATTTTCCAAGATGGATTTGAGGTTAGGCTACCACCAAATCAAGATCAGAAATGGGGACATTCCTAAGACGGCTTTTGTCACTCGTTATGGCCAGTACGAGTACACCGTCATGTCCTTTGGTCTAACCAATGCTCCAGCTACCTTCTCCCATTTGATGAACTCAATCTTCATGGAGTACTTAGATAAGTTCCTCATGGTTTACCACGATGATCTCCTTATTTACTCGAAGAACGAGGAAGAGCATGCCGAACATCTTAGACTCGTGTTAGAAAAACTCAGAGAGCACCGCCTTTATGCCAAGTTCTCCAAGTGCGAATTTTGGTTGCCAGAAGTGACCTATCTCGGCCACATAATCTCTGGTAAGGGCATTGTCGTCAATCCCGAAAGATTTCAGGCCGTTCTTGATTGGACTCCGCCTTAAACAGTTAAGCAAGTTAGAAGTTTCCTTGGTCTAGCCAGTTATTGTCGCTGCTTCGTTGAGAACTTCTCCAAAGTGGCCAAACCTCTCACGGAACTTCTCAAGAAGATAAAAAGTTTGAGTGGTCCCCACAGTGTGAGCACAGTTTTCAGGAACTGAAAAGACGTCTAACTTCTGCTCCCATACTTGTGCCACCGGACTTCACTAAGGACTTTGTTATCTATTGTGATGCCTCACGACAGGTACTAGGTTGCATTCTTATGCAAGATCGCCATGTGATTGCCTATGCATCTCGACAGTTGCATCCACACGAGGAGAATTATCCTACACATGATCTAGAGCTTGCAGCCGTAGTCTATGCACTCAAGACCTGGCGACATTACCTTCTTGGTAAACGTTGCGAGATTTACACCGATCACTAGAGTCTTAAGTATATCTTCACCCAACCAGATTTGAACCTTAGGCAAAGACGTTGGTTGGAGTTGATCTCAGATTACAACTTAGGGATTACCTACACCCCAGGCAAGGGGAATGTCATGGCTGATGCGCTAAGTCGTAAGTCCTATTGCAACAATCTCATGTTGCAGCAGGGCCAACCATTTCTCCATGAGGAATTATGCAAACTTAACCTTCACATTGCTCCTCACGGATTCCTTTCTACCTTGGTGGCGAAACCTACTCTTGTGGATCAAATCATCTCTGCTCAGAAGCAGGATACGGGAATTTCCCGGATCAAGAGAAACATTAACAACGGAATTGGTGGTAGTTTCACTATAGATGATCGTGGTGTTGTTTTCTTTGGGAGTCGCTTGGTGGTTCCCAAGAATCAACATCTTCGACAATTAATCCTTAAGGAGGCGCATGAATCTCCTCTCACCATTCATCCCGGTAGTACTAAGATGTATCAGGACCTACGCCAGAGGTTCTGGTGGACTAGGATGAAGAGAGAAATTGCTCAGTTCATTTCTAACTGTGACGTTTGTCGGCGCGTTAAGGCAGAACATCAAAGACCTGCTGGCACCCTTCAACCTTTAGCTATTCCTGAGTGGAAATGGGATAAAGTTGGTATGGACTTTATCACTGGCTTTCCCAGGACCAAGAAAGGGAATAACGCTATCTTCGTAGTGATTGATCGTCTTTCCAAAGTGGCTCACTTCCTACCTGTTCGAGAGAATATCACTACTAGTCAGCTCGCTGACTTATATACTTCTCGAATAGTGTCACTTCATGGTGTTCCACTAGAGATCAATTCAGACCGTGGTAGTCTTTTCACTTCTCATTTCTGGGAGAGTTTCCAAACTGCCATGGGCACCCATCTTTCCTTCGGTACCGCTTTCCACCCTCAATCAAGTGGTCAGGTGGAAAGGGTCAACCAAATTCTCGAAGACATGCTTAGAGCTTGCGCTATCTCATTTGGTATGGATTGGGAGAAGTTTCTTCCTTTCGCCGAGTATCCTTATAACAATAGCTACCAATCCAGTCTCAAGAAAGCTCCTTTTGAGATTCTGTATGGACGAAGATGTCGAACACCTTTAAACTGGTCAGAAACTGGTGAAAGACAATTCTTTGGACCGGATATGATCCAAGAGGCAGAAGAGCAAGTTCGCATCATTCGTGAGAATTTGAAAACCGCCCAATCTCGTCAAAAGAGCCAGTATGACCGTCGTCATAAGGAAGTGGCTTGTGAAGTTGGCGATAAAGCTTACCTTCGGGTTACCCCTTTGAAGGGTACCCATCGATTCGGTATCAAAGGCAAGTTGGCTCCTCGTTACATTGGTCCCTTTCTCATTCTCGCTAAACGAGGAGAGGTTGCCTACCAGTTGGAACTACCACCACATCTTTCTCGAGTTCGTGATGTCTTCCACGTCTCTCAACTCAGGCGTTGCTTCTCGGATCCCATCCGCGGAGTGGACCACGAAACGCTTGATCTCCAGGATAACCTCACATATCGAGAGTACCCTGTTCGCATCCTTGATCAAGCAGAGCATGTCACCCGACATCATAACATCAAGTTTCTCAAGGTTCAGTGGTCTCATCACTCCGAGAGAGAAGCTACCTGGGAGCGTGAAGATCGTCTTCGACTGGAGTACCCCGCTTTCTTTCCGCCAACCCCTGAATCTCGGGACGAGATTTCTTCGAGTGGGGGCAAGTTGTCACATCCCTAGTTCTGGTATGACCTAGGCTAGCCCTTCATGTTTGCATCATGTTTAAATTTCAGTTAAACTTGAAATAGGGGATAATAAACCCTAGCAGCAATGAAATTCAACCAGGTTCAAACTTAAATCTTTTCAAAGACCCCAAAATGCCCTTTGAAAATGTTCATGATTTATGATAAAGGTGAAAACCCCTGCCAAAAATGATGAGCATATTTCTTGGCCATTTATGGATTTTTGATCTAATACATATTGTATTTGAGTTGGAGAAAATATATGTTATAAATATATTTAATGCTTCAATAATTCTGTTATTTTG
The DNA here is from genome assembly GCF_003073215.2 of Triticum urartu. NCBI lineage: Eukaryota > Viridiplantae > Streptophyta > Magnoliopsida > Poales > Poaceae > Triticum > Triticum urartu. Next base: position 695,502,968 of record NC_053028.1, read on the forward strand.
TGAGGGGCTTTAGAATATTTCTTTCAGTCCCTGCAAAAATTATCAGAAGAAACAAAAATGATTTAGTGCTTGAACTAAATCAAAACAAATTGAAACAAATAGAAAACAGTAACTAAAAACAAAAACAGAAAGCTTACCTGGCGCCTCAGCCGGCCCAGTGGTGCGGCCCACTGGCCCAATCGCCAACCGTCATCCTCCTGGCGACGACAGAAGGACAGGGGCACGCGCCGGCGCGCACGGCCACACAGCCGGCCGTGGCCACATCTCCCCGCCACCTCCTGCTTCCCCTCCTCATCGCTCTGGTCTCCCGGGACGTCGCCACGACGCCCCGCACCTCTCTCCCTCTCCCTCGCTCTCCCTCCTCCCCTGGTTCTCTCTCGCGAGCATCACCGAACAAGCCGTCGCCGCCGCTCGCTGTTGACGCGCTCCCCGCCGTCACCTCGCCCCTCCTTCGAGTCCACGAGCTCCGCGCCGTCACCTGCTACCTCTCCGTCGAGCCACACGCCTCGGGAGGCCCTGGAGCATCGCCATCGCTGTCGTCTTCAAGCTTCAGCCGACGAGATCGCCGTCATTGCTCCGGCTGCCCCAAGCCTTCCCCGAGCTCGCCGACCCCGCCGTTGGATTCGCCGTGAGCTGCCACCTCGAATCCCCCTCTTCCCCTTGTCTTTTGCACGCTGCAGCCGCGATTCCGGTCGAGGCCGAACTCCGGCCGCCGCCGCGAGCTTCGCTCCGGCGAGCTCCGCCACCCCCGCAGCCTCCCGCCTGCTCCCCTGGATGCGGGCGACGACGGGCTACGACCCGGTGGTCCCCGCGCGTCCAGCCGCCGCCCATAGTGCAACTCCGGCGAAGAAATGCCGCGGCTCGAGGTCATCGCCGGCCGAGCCTAAACCACCCCACCAGCCGCTGACCGTGGGCCCCAGGGCCAAGTCAAACCCTGGTTAGTGCGGGTTTGACCCGGGCTTAACCACTGTGTCATTGACGTGTGGCCCCCACATGTTAGGTTTGACCCAGGTTGACTGCTGACGCAGTGCTGACCTCAGGCTGACGCAACAAATGATTTCTGGAATTATAATAAATCAGGAAATTCCAGAAAATAGCCAAAACTTCAAAAATTCATATAAATTCAACCGTAGCTCAGATTGAAATAATTTATATATGAAAAATTATCAGAAAAATTCAATCTATCCATCTGTACCATTTTCATGCATGACAAACCATCTATACATGCTGTATATATGAAAACACACTTATGGCATATTTAAGAGCTTATTTTGGAGTTGCATTTGAACCCTTGGTTCAAATGGACCTCAAACCAAATAAATGCTAGATGCATTAACTCAAACAACATAACATACTGATGCCATGTTCATGCATCATAATGTTGCATATGCTTGTGTTTGATTTCCGACACAGTTCCTTCTCGATAGGTCCTGCTCCGGAAAGTGTTCGAGAGTACCTGTCTGAGGAGCAGTGCCCCCCTGTTGATCTACCAGGCAAGCAACCCCCCTTGTTCATTCCGATACAATCCTACTCTCTCGCTCCTGCTCTCTTTTATTGCATTAGGACAACAACGATTCAACTGCTACTTTATGCTGCGGTAGTTGAACCCATTCCTCTGTATGACCTGTCATTGCCACAGTAAATAGTTAAAACCCACTAGCATGTGTAGGAGTTGATTGAGCCATGTTGTGTTCCTACCATGCCATGCCTGCTATTGCTTAGAGTTGTGCCAGGTCTGATTCATCGGGAATGAATTGGAGTGCCGAGAGTTAAGCGTGTGAACACGATCTGGTAAAGGTAGCGGTGAGAGGCCATGTGGGAGTACATGGTGGGTTGTCTCATTGGGTCCGTCCTTAAGAACTGAGTTCTGTGTAAGTTGTCCAATGACTAGCTACTACCACACATTGGGCTCCGGGCGCTCCAAGATCTCTCGACTTATTAACCGCCTTGATCTCTGTCCAGGAGTTGCAAATAGTTTCTGGTGTTTGCAGGTAGTGCTATTTTTCTACCGAGTGGCACCCGGCAGGGTGGGCTCGGGATAGACTAGGCACAAGTGGCACGGTGTACCAAGTGGCACCCAGATGGTGGGCTTGGGAACCCTGCTCACATCGTTTGGGGCTGTGAGCGACACCCCGGTCGGATATCCTTGCGGATGGAACCCAAATAGGTGATAGACCTGGACTAGAGTCTTGCATGGTTAGTCAGGTCGTGGCCGACACCCTCGCCAGGCTTCCGCTTGAAGGTTGCCAAGATACATGACGTTTACATGGTGATAAGTGGTGAGAGCGTGTGTGATGAAGTACACCCCTGCAGGGTTCTCATGATCTATTTGAATAGCCGTGTCCTTGGTTATGGACTTCTTGGATGCTTACGTGGTACATAGACAACTTAAAGTGGATACTCTAAAATGCTCAAGACAAGTGTGAGTTCTATGGATGGCCTTCTCGTAGGGAGACGAGGATGAATCCATAGTAGTGTATTGATGTGGTGATTAGTGGACTCGTGTGCGCTGCCTCATCTCAAAGAAGTTTCTCGTTGTCGTAGAACAGGATAGCCACTGAGTCAAAGCTGGCTTGCTGCAACTAAACCCCACATTACCTTCTTGATACAAATGCATATATGATAGGATCTGATGTAAGTCTTGCTGAGTACATTTGTACTCACGTTTGCTTTATTTATGTTTTACAGATGAGACATCTGTCTTACTAGTAGTTCCGCTTGGACTTCGACGAGTAGCTTGTTACCTCAGCTACGATCTTGTACCCTTGGGAGGGTCTTGTAGATAGTCAGGATTCTCAGCCCTTTTCTTTTGTAGTTGTCTGTACTCAGACATGTAATGCTTCCGTTGCTTGTATGCTCTGAATGATGGGTCATGTGACCCCTGTTTGTATTTATGCTATGTGGCTCTTCTGAGCCTTTATCTATATGAGTTTGCATTATATTGTGATGCCATGTTGTACAGCACATACTTGCATGTTATGCGTACGTGTGACGTGTATTGCTATGTGTGGGATCCGACAATCTAGTTGTTTATCCTTGGCAGTCTCTCTTATGGGGAAATGTAGTCTAGTGCTTCCTTGAGCCATAGTAGTCCACTACAGCCTGGTTCACCAGAGTCCTGCTAGCCCTGTTGGGGAACGTAGCAATAATTCAAAATTTTCCTACGTGTCACCAAGATCTATCTATGGAGAGACCAGCAACGAGGGGAAGGAGAGTTGCATCTACATACCCTTGTAGATTGCTAAGCGGAAGCGTTCAAGTGAACGGGGTTGATGGAGTCGTACTCGTCGTGATTCAAATCACCGATGATCCTAGCGCCGAACGGACGGCACCTCTGCGTTCAACACACGTACGGAACGGAGACGTCTCCCACGCCTTGATCCAGCAAGGAGGAGGGAGAGGTTGATGGAGATCCAGCAGCACGACGGCGTGGTGGAAGTAGCGGGATTCCAACAGGGCTTCGCTAAGCGCTGCGGGAGGAGGGAGATGTGTCACGGGAGGGAGAGGGAGGCGCCAGGCCTTAGGTATGGTTGCTCCTCCTTTTCCCCACTATATATAGGTCCAAGGGAGAGGGGGGAGGCGCAGCCCTTGCCCCTTCCTCCAAGGAAGGGTGCGGCCAAGGGGGGGGGAAGGAGTCCATCCTCCCCAAGGCACCTCGGAGGTGCCTTCCCCTTTTAGGACTCTCCCCTTTTTTTCTCTCTTGGCGCATGGGCCTCTTGGGGCTGGTGCCCTTGGCCCATATAGGCCAAGGCACACCCCCTACAGCCCATGTGGCCCCCCGGGGCAGGTGGACCCAACCGGTGGACCCCCAGGACCCTTCCGGTGGTCCCGGTACAATACCGGTGACCCCGAAACTTGTCCCGATGGCCGAAATAGCACTTCCTATATATAATTATTTACCTCCGGACCATTCCGGAACTCCTCGTGATGTCCGGGATCTCATCCGGGACTCGGAACAACTTTCGGGTTACCGCATACTAATATCTCTATAACCCTAGCATCACCGAACCTTAAGTGTGTAGACCCTACGGGTTCGGGAGACATGCAGACATGACCGAGACGTTCTCCGGTCAATAACCAACAGCGGGATCTGGATACCCATGTTGGCTCCCACATGTTCCACGATGATCTCACCGGATGAACCACGATGTCAAGGACTTAATCAATCCCGTATACAATTCCCTTTGTCTAGCGGTATTGTACTTGGCCGAGATTCGATCGTCGGTATCCCTATACCTTGTTTAATCTCGTTACCGGCAAGTCTCTTTACTCATTCCGTAACACATCATCTCGTGATGAACTCCTTGATCACACTGTGCAGATTATGATGATGTCCTACCGAGTGGGCCCAGAGATACCTCTCCGTTTACACGGAGTGACAAATCCCAGTCTCGATTCGTGCCAACCCAACAGACACTTTCGGAGATACCTGTAGTGCACCTTTATAGTCACCCAGTTACGTTGTGACGTTTGGTACACCCAAAGCATTCCTACGGTATCCGGGAGTTGCACAATCTCATGGTCTAAGGAAATGATACTTGACATTAGAAAACCTTTAGCATACGAACTACACGATCTTTGAGCTAAGCTTAGGATTGGGTCTTGTCCATCACATCATTCTCCTAATGATGTGATCCCGTTATCAACGACATCCAATGTCCATGGTCAGGAAACCGTAACCATCTATTGATCAACGAGCTAGTCAACTAGAGGCTTACTAGGGACATGGTGTTGCCTATGTATCCACACATGTATCTGAGTTTCCTATCAATACAATTATAGCATGGATAATAAACGATTATCATGAACAAGGAAATATAATAATAACTAATTTATTATTGCCTCTAGGGCATATTTCCAACAGTCTCCCACTTGCACTAGAGTCAATAATCTAGTTCACAATGCCATGTGATTAACACTCACAGGTCACATCGCCATGTAACCAACATCCAAAGAGTTTACTAGAGTCAATAATCTAGTCCACATCACTATGTGATTAACACTCAATGAGTTCTGGGTTTGATCATGTTGCTTGTGAGAGAGGTTTTAGTCAACGGGTCTGAACCTTTCAGATCCGTGTGTGCTTTACAAATCTCCATGTCATCTACTAGATGTAGCTACCACGTTCTATTTGGAGCTAATCCAAATAACTATTCTACTTGGAGCTATTCTAAATTGTTGCTCCATTATACGTATCCGGCATCTCTACTCAGAGCTATCCGGATAGGTGTTAAGCTTGCATCGACGTAACCCTTTACGACGAACTCTTTTACCACCTCCATAATCGAGAAAATTCCTTAGTCCACTAGTTACTAAGGATAACTTTGACTCCTGTGTTGTGATCCATTCTTGGATCACTCTTGTACCCCTTGACTGACTCATGGCAAGGCACACTTCAGGTGCGGTACACAGCATAGCATACTGTAGAGCCTATGTCTTAAGCATAGGGGACGACCTTCGTCCTTCCTCTTTCTTCTGCCGTGGTCGAGCTTTAAGTCTTAACTTCATACCTTACAACTCAGGCAAGAACTCCTTCTTTGACTGATCCATCTTGAACACCTTCAAGATTATGTCAAGGTATGTGCTCATTTGAAAGTACCATTAAGTGTTTTGATCTATCCTTATAGATCTTGATGCTCAATGATTCAAGTAGCTTAATCCAGGCTTTCCTTTGAAAAACACTTTCCAAATAACCCTATATGCTTTCCAGAAATTCTACGTCATTTCTGATCAACAATATGTCAACAACATATACTCATCAGAAATTCCATAGTGCTCCCACTCACTTCTTTGGAAATACAAGTTTCTCATAAACTTTGTATAAACCCAAAATCTTTGATCATCTCATCAAAGCATACATTCCAACTCCGAGATGCTTACTCTAGTCCTTAGAAGGATTGCTGGAGCTTTGCATACTTATTAGCATCTTTCAAGATTGACAAAACCTTCCGGTTGTATCACATACAACCTTTCCTCAAGAAAATCGTCGAGGAAACAATGTTTTTTTTTGACATCCTATCTGCAGATTTCATAAATAATGCATTAATCGCTAATATAATTCCAACAGACTCTTAGCATCGCTACGAGTGAGAAAGTCTCATCGTAGTCAACTCCTTGAACTTGTCGGAGAACATCTTAACGACAAGTCGAGCTTTCTTAATGGTGACACATACCATCATTGTCTGTCTTCCTTTTAAAATCCATCTGTACTCAACAACCTTACGACCATCAAGTAGTTCTTCCAAAGTCTACACTTTGTTTTCATACATGGATCCTCTCTCGGATTTTATGGCCTTGAGCCATTTATCGGAATCCAGGCCCACCATCGCTTCTCCATAGCTCGTAGGTTCATTGTTGTCTAGCAACATGACTTCCAAGACAAGATTACGTACCACTCTGAAGTAGTACGCATCCTTGTCATCCTACGAGGTTTGGTAGTGACTTGATCTGAAGTTTCATGATCACTATCATAAGCTTCCACTTCAATTGGTGTAGGTGCCACAGGAACAACTCTTTGTGCCCTGCTATACACTGGTTGAAGTGACGGTTCAATAACCTCATCAAGTCTCCACCATCCTCCCACTCAATTCCTTCGAGAGAAACTTTTCCTCGAGAAAGGACCCGATTCTAGAAACAATCCCTTATTGCTTTCGGATCTGAGACAGGAGGTATACCCAACTGTTTTGGGTGTCCTATGAAGATGCATTTATCCGCTTTGGGTTCGAGCTTATCAGCCTGAAACTTTTTCACATAAGCGTCGTAGCCCCAAACTTTTAAGAAATGACAGCTTAGGTTTCTCTAAACCATACGATGTCATCTCATCGGAATTACGTGGTGCCCTATTTAAAGTGAATGTGGTTGTCTCTAATGCCTAACCCATAAACTATCGTGGTAATTCGATAAGAGACATCATGGTATGCATCATATCCAATAGGGTGCAGTTATGATGTTCGGACACACCATCACACTATGGTGTTCCAGGCTGTATCAGTTGTGAAACAATTTCCACAATGTCTTAATTTTGTGCCAAACTCATAATTCAGATATTCATCTCTATGATCATATCATAGATCTTTTATCCTCTTGTCACGATGATCTTTCAACTTCACCCTGAAATTACTTGAACCTTTCAATAATTCAGACTCGTGATTCATCAAGTAAATATACTCAACATCTACTCAAATCATCTGTGAAGTAAGAACATAACGATATCCACTACATGCCTCAGCACTCATTGGACTGCACACATCAAAATGTATTACTTCCAACAAGTTGCTTTCTAGTTCCATTTTACTGAAACCGAGGCTTTCAGTCATCTTGCCCATGTGGTATGATTTGCATGTCTCAAGTGATTCAAAATCAAGTGAGTCCAAATGATCCATCTGTATAGAGTTTCTTCATGCATATCTACCAACAAACATGGTTCGCATGTCTCAAACTTTTCAAAACGAGTGAGCCCAAAGATCCATCAACATGGAGCTTCTTCATGTGTTTTATACCGATATGACTTATGTGGCAGTGCCACAAGTAGGTGGTACTATCATTACTATCTTTTGGCATGAACATGTGTATCACTACGATCAAGATTCAATAAACCATTCATTTTAGGTGTAAGACCATTTGAAGGTATTATTCAAATAAACAGAGTAACCATTATTCTCCTTAAATGAATAACCGTATTGCGATAGACATAATCCAATCATGTCTATGCTCAACGCAAACACCAAATAACATTTATTTAGGTTTTAATACCAATCTCGATGGTAGAGGGAGCGTGCGATGCTTGATCATGTCAACCTTGGAAACACTTCCAACACATATCGTCAGCTCACCTTTAGCTAGTCTCCGTTTATTCCGTAGCTTTTATTTCGAGTTACTAACACTTAGCAACCGAACCGGTATCTAATACCCTGGTGCTACTAGGAGTACTAGTAAAGTACACATCAACACAATGTATATCCAATATACTTTTATCGACCTTGCCAGCCTTCTAATCTACCAAGTATCTAGGGTAATTCTGCTCCAGTGGCTATTCCCCTTATTACAGAAGCACTTCGTCTCGGGTTTGGGTTCAACCTTGGGTTTCTTCACTAGAGCAGCAGCTGAATTACCGTTTCATGAAGTATCCCTTCTTGCCCTTACCCTTCTTGAAACTAGTGGTTTCACCAACCATCAACAATTGATGCTCCTTCTTGATTTCTACTTTTGCGGTGTCAAACATCGCGAATATCTCAAGGATCATCATATATGTCCCTGATATATTATAGTTCATCACGAAGCTCAAACAGCTTGGTGGTAATGACTTCGGAGAATCATCACTATTTCATCTGGAAGATCAACTCCCACTCGATTCAAATGATTATTGTACTCAGACAATCTGAGCACAAGCTCAACAATTGAGCTTTTCTCCCTTAGTTTGCAGGCTAAGAAAATCGTCGGAGGTCTTATACCTCTTGACGTGGGCACGAGCCTGAAATCCCAATTTCAGCCCTCGAAACATCTCATATGTTTCGCGATGTTTCAAAAACGTCTTCGGTGCCTCAACTCTAAACCGTTTAACCAAACTATCACGTAGTTATCAAAACGTGTATGTCAGATGTTCGCAACATCCACAGACGACGTTCAAGGTTCAGCACACTGAGCGGTGCATTAAGGACATAAGCCTTCTATGAAGCAATGAGGACAAACCTCAGTTTACGGACCTAGTCCGCATAATTGCTACTATCAACTTTCAACTAAATTTTCTCTAGGAACATATCTAAACAGTAGAACTAAAGCGCGAGCTACGACATAATTTGCGAAGACCTTGTGACTATGTTCAGGATAATTAAGTTCATCTTATGAACTCCCACTCAGATAGACATCCCTCTAGTCATCTAAGTGATTACATGATCCGAGTCAACTAGGCCGTGTCCGATCATCACGTGAGACGGACTAGTCAACGTCGGTGAACATCTTCATGTTGATCGTATCTACCATACGACTCATGCTCGACCTTTCGGTCTTCTGTGTTCCGAGGCCATGTCTATACATGCTAGGCTCGTCAAGTCAACCTAAGTGTTTGCATGTGTTCCGAGGCCATGTCTGTACATGCTAGGCTCGTCAACACCCGTTGTATGTGAACGTAAGGATCTATCACACCCGATCATCACGGCGTGCTTCGAAACGACGAACTGTAGCAACGGTGCACAGTTAAGGGAGAACACTTCTTGAAATTTTAATGAGGGATCATCTTATTTACTACCGTCGTTCTGAGCAAATAAGATGTATAAACATGATAAACATCACATGCAATCAAATAATAGTGACATGATATGGCCAATATCATATAGCTCCTTTGATCTCCATCTTGGGGCTCCATGATCATCATCGTCACCGGCATGACACCATGATCTCCATCATCATGATCTCCATCATCGTGTCTCCATGAAGTTGTCACGTCATCTATTACTTCTACTACTACAGCTAACGGTTAGCAATAAAGTAAAGTAATTACATGACGTTTATGTTGACACGCAGGTCATAAATAAATTAAGACAACTCCTATGGCTCCTGCCGGTTGTCATACTCATCGACATGCAAGTCGTGATTCCTATTACAAGAACATGATCAATCTCATACATCACATATATCATTCATCACATCCTTTTGGCCATATCACATCACATAGCATACCCTGCAAAAACAAGTTAGACGTCCTCTAATTGTTGTTTGCATGTTTTACGTGGCTGCTATGGGTTTCTAGCAAGAACGTTTCTTACCTACGCAAAGACCACAACGTGATATGCCAATTGCTATTTACCCTTCATAAGGACCCTGTTCATCGAATCCGATCCGACTAAAGTGGGAGAGACAGACACCCGCCAGCCACCTTATGCAACTAGTGCATGTTTGTCGGTGGAACCGGTCTCACGTAAGAGTACGTGTAAGGTTGGTCCAGGCCGCTTCATTCCATGATGCCGCCGAATCAAGATAAGACTAGTAACGGCAAGCATATTGAACAAAATCAACGCCCACAACTACTTTGTGTTCTACTTGGGCATAGAAACTACGCATAGACCTAGCTCTGATACCACTGTTGGGGAACGTAGCAATAATTCAAAATTTTCCTACGTGTCACCAAGATCTATCTAGGGAGAGACCAGCAACGAGGGCAAGGAGAGTTGCATCTACATACCCTTGTAGATCGCTAAGCGGAAGCATTCAAGTGAACGGGGTTGATGGAGTCGTACTCGTCGTGATTCAAATCACCGATGATCCTAGCGCCGAACGGACGGCACCTCCACGTTCAACACACGTACGGAACGGAGACGTCTCCCACGCCTGGATCCAGCAAGGAGGAGGGAGAGGTTGATGGAGATCCAGCAGCACGACGGCATGGTGGAAGTAGCGGGATTCCAACAGGGCTTCGCTAAGCGCTGCGTGAGGAGGGAGATGTGTCACGGGAGGGAGAGGGAGGCACCAGGCCTTAGGTATGGTTGCTCCTCCTTTTCCCCACTATATATAGGGCCAAGGGAGAGGGGGGAGGTGCATCCCTTGCCCCTTCCTCCAAGGAAGGGTGCGGCCAAGGGGGGGGGAGGAGTCCATCCTCCCCAAGGCACCTCGGAGGTGCCTTCCCCTTTTAGGACTCTCCCCTTTTTTTCTCTCTTGGCGCATGGGCCTCTTGGGGCCGGTGCCCTTGGCCCATATAGGCCAAGGCACACCCCCTACAGCCCATGTGGCCCCCCGGGGCAGGTGGACCCACCCGGTGGACCCCCAGGACCCTTCCGGTGGTCCCGGTACAATACCGGTGACCCCGAAACTTGTCCCGATGGCCGAAATAGCACTTCCTATATATAATTCTTTACCTCCGGACCATTCTGGAACTCCTCGTGACGTCCAGGATCTCATCCGGGACTCGGAACAAATTTCGGGTTACCGCATACTAATATCTCTATAACCCTAGCGTCACCGAACCTTAAGTGTGTAGACCCTACGGGTTCGGGAGACATGCAGACATGACCGAGACGTTCTCCGGTCAATAACCAACAGCGGGATCTGGATACCCATGTTGACTCCCACATGTTCCACGATGATCTCATCGGATGAACCACGATGTCAAGGACTTAATCAATCCCGTATACAATTCCCTTTGTCTAGCGGTACGATACTTGCCCGAGATTCGATCGTCGGTATCCCGATACCTTGTTCAATCTCGTTACCGGCAAGTCTCTTTACTCGTTTGGTAACACATCATCCCGTGATCAACTCCTTGATCACATTGTGCACATTATGATGATGTCCTGCCGAGTGGGCCCAGAGATACCTCTCCGTTTACACGGAGTGACAAATCCCAGTCTCGATTCGTGCCAACCCAACAGACACTTTCGGAGATACCTGTAGTGTACCTTTATAGCCACCCAGTTACGTTGTGACGTTTGGCACACCCAAAGCACTCCTACGGTATCCGGGAGTTGCACAATCTCATGGTCTAAGGAAATGATACTTGACATTAGAAAAGCTTTAGCGAACGAACTAAACGATCTTTGTGCTAGGCTTAGGATTGGGTCTTGTCCATCACATCATTCTCCTAATGATGTGATCCCGTTATCAACGACATCCAATGTCCATGGTCAGGAAACCGTAACCATCTATTGATCAACGAGCTAGTGAACTAGAGGCTTACTAGGGACATGGTGTTGTCTATGTATCCACACATGTATCTGAGTTTCCTATCAATACAATTATAGCATGGATAATAAACGATTATCATGAACAAGGAAATATAATAATAACTAATTTATTATTGCCTCTAGGGCATATTTCCAACAAGCCCAGCACTACTGCTCAGGACACTTGACTGGCCGGCATGTGTTTCACTTCGTTCCTGTGTCTGTCCCTTCGAGGAAATGTCACGCGGTGAAAACCGGAGTCCTGCCTAGCCTGCTACAGCCCGGGTTCCCCGGAGTCCTGTTAGCCAAGTGCTACAGCCCGGATTCACACGGTGCTGACCGACACGCTCGATGTGAATCATGTATGCGTGTTCCCATAGGTTAGTGCCGCTTTGGGTTCACGACTAGCCATGTCGGCCCGGGTTCTCTGTCATATGGATGCTAGTGACACAATCATATACGCGAGCCAAAAGACGCAAACGGTCCCGGGCCAGGGTAAGGCGACACCCGTGTGGATACCATGCGTGAGGCCGCAAAGTGATATGAGGTGTTACAGTCTAGATCGATGTGATTTGAAATCGGGGTCCCGACACGGGGCGCCCAAGAAAACAACGACGTGCAGCATCCCGAACTCATCGGTCCGCCACACAATCTTGCTCAGGAGGATCCGTCTTCACTCCCCACCGGTCACCGATGAATTTTATTTTCTGATTTTGTTTTCGCGGCGGCTGAGCGCAGCCGGGGCGGTGGTCGACGGATAGAGGAAAGATAGAGGGAAAACGATGCGCGTGGAGGAGCGGACCATATAAACAGGCCAACGAAGCTGACAGTCCACAGGACCGATGTACCACCGCAAACGTACATAGTTTCGTGGAGCAGTGTCCCAAGAAACGAAGGAAACGCTCCAACGGCGTGCGATCTATGCAATCGGATGGCCAACAAGGCTTGCAGGTCGCCTCATTGTACTGTTTCTCAATTTATAGCTATATATATAATAATCAAATGTAACATATTATATCTATTTAAATTTCCAGTTAAATTTTTTTCAAAAAATCGTGCCACTAATCCCCGCAGCAATGTGCAGGATATCATCTAGTATTACCATGTTGGAAGAGTCATAAATAGATTAAAGAGATGGTTTTCCCTATCTTGTCTTAGAGATGAGGTATAGTTACATATTTTTAGAAACAGGGACATGCCACCCACCACGTCGGCCAGCAACCTGCACCCAGCCCCATCGTGCCGGAGCATGAGCCGCCTGCCTCCAATGCCCCGTATCCTGCACCCGGACCCGTCTTGCAAGAGCACGCGTAGCCCACTCTTGTCACCCAGTAGCCTATGCCTGACCCCTTGGTCTTTGGGTTTGAGTTGGAGGTTGATCACCTTCCATCCCCGGCCGACGGCCTTGAGGAAATATAGGAAGTTGCACGATCCCTGCACAGAAGAGCGGGCAGACAAGCGCGTGGAATTAGTCGACACCACACACAGTAACACCAAACATGTAGAGGCTGAGGCCTGAGTCACCGCCGCATGCCATTTTGTAGCCATATTTGAGGATGCTGCGGGCCGCGAAGTGGGCACGAGTCGATCAAAACGGCGGAGGTGTTTGTCAGCCACATGGATGCCACCCACGTGTTTTTCGTCGGTGCCGAAGCACAAAGAAGTCTAGCTAGCTATATATTGTTAGATAATTTAGTTTTAAACTTTCACATTTCACCTACATAAATATTACTCCGATATTTGATCTTATAAATTAATTACTTTCGCTGTTGAAGTATATTATGTTTAAATTTATCTTGTAAACAACTTTGCACATAAGTGATTATTAGGAACCATCGATGATGCTACAAATCGTAGCATGCAGTTAGGCTGATCGTAATGGTAGTATCATAGCTAGTATCATGCATGCCAACTAGGCAATTTTGATGAGGTGGCATAGTATTAAATGAAGAAAGAGAGTATGTAGTATCATACCATGATACTGTATCATAATAAATGCTATGCTACTTTGTGTCATGCATAGCAATAAATAAAGTACTACATGATACTAATATATGATACTATGCATTAGAAAGGTAGTATCACACACTAGTATCATATGCATGATACTAGTATATGATACTCCCCATTACAATCAGCCTTATGCAAGCCAGGTGTGTGCATGTATCGCACACGATGCGCCGAACTAAAATATCAGTAATGTGCTCAATCATCACACTGGATTAAATTCCATGAACCGTGTGCTAAAATTCAAACACAATGTGTTCCCCCGAAACACGTGGGATGTTGTCAAGTCATATATAGCACACACTTCGGCCAATACAACAATATGTAATGTATCTCACACAGTTGGACAAAGTCAATCGTGCATGATGGGTCAGAGATCGCACATGGTCCCTATATTTGCACACAGTTCATATTTCAAATGTGTGTGCGATGTCTTCATCACACACAGTTGGCCTTACAGGGCTTAATAGGACCTGCACCAATGAAAGTTAGATCTAGTAATGTTGAAACCAGAGCTTCGGTCCTTGATGCGACCTAAAGCAGTTTAAGTGATACGTGTCCTAGTTTTCTACGGAATGTGATCCCTACCTACTGTCACATCAAGCCTAGTCACCCATTGGACACATATGGCACGCGGAGCTCGCTGAGCATATGTTACACATGCACATGCTGTAACATGTTCATTAGGTCCCCGCCAAAAAAAACATGATCATTAGGTGTATTTGTTTCTAAGGTAAATTCCAAAATATTGGGTACAATTGTCAGGACCCCGATTCCAAGCCACATCGATCTAGCTGGTAACATCTCATATCACTTTGCGACCTCACGCACGGTATCCAACGGGTGTTGCCTTACCATGGCCCAGGACCGTTTGCGCCTTTTGGCTCACGTTTATGATACTGTCACTAGCATCCATATGACAGAGAACCCGGGCCGACATGGCTAGTCGTGAACCCAAAGCGGCACAGACCTATGGAGACAGGCATACATGAATCACATCGAGCATGTCGGTCATCAGCGAGTGAATCCGGGCTGTAGCACTGGCCTAACAGGACTTCGGGGAACCCGGGCCGTAGCAGGCTAGGAAGGACTCCGGAAGTCACCGCGTGACATTTCCCCGAAGGGACAGACATAGGAACGAAGTGAATCACATGCCGGCCAGTCAAGCGTCCTGAGCAGTAATGCTGGGCTAGCAGGATTCCGGTGAACCGGGCTGTAGCGGACTACTATGGCTCGAGGAACACTAGACTACATTTCCCCATATGAAAGGCTGTCAAGGATAAACAACTAGATTGTCGGATAACACTCATACCAAGCATTTCAATCATACACACAATATGCCCGATATGAGTACATACAACATGGCATCACAACAAAACTCTACAACTCAAGTACTTTATTTAAAGGCTCCAGAGAGCCATACATAACATGTTCATACAGATAGGGGTCACATGACCCGACACTCAAGTCATACAAACATACAAGCACATGCGGAAGCAACTAGTCTGAGTACAGACTGTAGAAAGAAAGAAGGCTTCTTGAAGCCTGCCTATCTATATAGGGCCCTCCATGGCCAGGATCACCACCTGGGTGGCTAGTCACTCGTCGACGTCAAGGTCTACGTAGAACCCATCGGAGGGGGCGGTGTTGTCGTCTGAAAACAGTAATTAAGCAAACATGAGTACAAAGGTACTCAGCAAGTCTTACATCAGAACCTACTATACATGCTTATTCTCAAGAAGGTGGTGGGGTTAATGCAGCAAGCCAGCTTTGACTCTTGGCTAAGCTATCCTACGGAACTTCACCAGTAAAATAGTTTTCGCACACGAGTCCACTACTCAACAACACAATACTCCACCGGGGATCCTCCCTCGTCATCCTACGAGAGGGCCATCCTTGGTACTCACACTTATCTTGAGTCTTTTAGTAGTATCCATTAACTTGTCTATGAACTGTATAGGCAACCAAGTAGTCCTTTACCGCGGACGCGGCTATTCGAATAGTTTTATACCCTGCAGGGGTGTACTTCTTCATACACGCTTTCACCACTTACCGCCGTTTACACGACATGTACTCGGCAACCTTCAAGCGGAAGCCCAGCGAGGGTGTCGGCCACGGCCTACCTAAACACTTAAGTCTCTAGTCCAGGTTTATCGCCTATCCAGGTTCCATCCGCAGGGAGTCCGGCCGAGGTTTCCACATACGGCCCCGAACGATGTGAACAGGGTCCCGAGACACCAAACGGGCGCCCGGCATACCCGGCCACGGTGTATCTACCGCAACATAGCCCACCCCTAGGGTCAGCACTACGCACGGCCGCCAACACATAACCTACAAACACCAGAAACTATTTGCAACTCCTGGACAGAGTACTAGGGTGATTAAGAAGCCGAGAGGGTCCATTGGTTTCGGGCCCAATGTGTGGTAGTATCTGAATCTTAAATCACGCATACAGATCTCAGTTCTTATGGACGGCCTCAATGAAACAACCCACCATGTACTCCTACATGGCCTCTCATCGATACCTTTACCAAAACATGTTCAACACATCCCTCACATTACCGACATAAGCATTTCACTCTAGCCCATCACCCAGATGAACCAGACCTGACACAACTCTAAGCATAGCAAGCATAGCAAGGTAGGAATCACATACATGGCTCAATAAACTCCTACACATGCTAGTGGGTTTCATCTAGTTACTGTGGCAATGACAGGTCATGCAGAGGATAAGGGTTCAACTACCGTAGCACACAGCAGTTTGAATCGCGTTGTCTTAATGCAGTAACAAGAGCAGAAGCGAGAACATGGGTTTGTATCGGAATGATCAATGGTTGCTTGCCTGATGGAGTGGTAGTGGGATACTGCCCTTCAGCTGGATACTCGTGAATATCCTCGGAGGCAGAACCTACCACGAAGAACACATCAGAACACAATCAACACATGACGATATGCAACAATATGATGCATGCTATGACATGGAAATATGAATGTTTCTTGGCCTAATGCAAGCTATAACAAAAAAGGAATGAACTCATTTGAATCAAAGATTGAAATAATAGCTCATTAAACATGGCCTTAATAGTGCATTTCCTTATTCTGCTTAAACAGCAAGGTAAACTTGTTTTGTCATGCATGAAACCATTACAGATGGATAGATTGAATTTTTCTGATAATTTTTCATATATAAATTATTTCATTTGGAGTTACGGTTGAATTTCTATGATTTTTAGAAGTTTTAAACATTTTCTGGAATTTCCTGAATAAAAATAAATCCAGAAAATGCATTACTGCATCAGCATTGCATCATGCTGACCTCAGCAGGTCAAAGGCGCCAGCCCAGGTCAAACCTGACTGGTGGGCCCCTTCTGTCAGCCTCTTAGTTAATTAGCAGGATTAGATTAACACTAATTAGCTGTCAGTGGGGCCTGGGCCCACATGTCAGTGACTGATTTAATTAAAATTAACTAAAACTAATCCTAAATTAGTTAGCAGACCGGCCCCACCTGTCATAGACTCAGGGGGGTCTACCTGGGCCCACCTAGGGGTCAAACTGGGTCAACTCGCCGGCGACTCGACGCCGGCGAGGCCCGAGACGGCGGAGGGCTTCAGATTTGGTCCTCCGGTGACCAAATCGACGGCGGAGAAGTGCTACGCGTAGCTGGGGAGCTGCTGCATCCAGTGGTGCAAGTTGTTGGACACGGGGACGCCGGAAACGACGCCGGTGAGCACGACAGCGGCGGCCGGAGTTCGGCCAACGGCGGGTTAGGCGACGCAGGGCGCTAGAGGAGGCGCTGGTGTGTGCTACATGCTCCTGGTGAGGTGTGGAGCACGGTGGTGTGCCCGACTTCAAGCCACTGTGGCTCTGGCCATGGCGGCGACGAGGCACGGCGCAGGCGAGCTTCGGCCGTGGTGGAAGATGGAGCTACAGGGGCCAAACGAGCACGGGAGCTAGGGGAAAAAGAAAAGGAGCTCACAGCGGGGGCGGAGAGGGGGTCAGCGAGCTCGGGGGGGTCCTGGCGACGGCGAATCGACCGGAGATGGCTCGGCTACCCGAGGTTGAAGACGAGGGCGAAGGCGGCGTTGCAGGGCCTCCGACGATACGTGGCTCGGTGGGGAGGGCGAGGTAGTCGAGGCGGAGCTAATGGGCTCGTCGGAGGGGCGAGGGGATGTCTCTGGCGGCGACTACGGCGATCGGCGGCGAGGTACGCGCTCGGCCATCGCGGGAGAGGATGAGGGAGACGAGGGGGAGAGTGAGCGAGGATGAGAGGGGGACGTGGGGGTCGCGTGGCACCTCTAGCCATCTCCCGGGCGTCGGTGGAAGCAGGAGGTGGCCAGCGCGTGGCCGGCGCGCGGCAAGCACGCGCCCCTGCCTTCTGGCGCGAGGAGGACGACGACTGGCGAGGCCAGTCAGCTGGGCCGGGCCAGGTGGCTGGGCCAGCACAGGTAAGGCCCAGTTGGGCTTCCTTCTCTCTCTTTTTTTGATTTTGTTTCTGTTTTCTATTTAACTGCAACCGTTTAGGTTTATTAAAAATACTAAAACGTTTCCAAAAATCCTGAAAATAAATGTGGCCTCTGTTTAGATTATTTCCAACAGGAACATTTATTCCCAGAATTATTTGAGCATTTAAATTATTTTATAGCATTTAAATGCCCAAATTCAAATACTTATGATTTAATTCAATGACCTTCTGTTGACCTAGAAAATTGTGCACCAATTTTTGCCAGAGGTTCTAACCTAAGACAAAGAGGGTGAACCTTTTAGAAGGGCATTTCAGGTTCATTGAAAATAATTTTAGTAACCCTAGTTGTTTCCAGGGGGGTGTTGGGGGTTTCTGCTTTCCCCATTTCAAATTTAAGAGAAATTTAAACATGATGCACAGTCTAATGCTTGAACTAGCTAGGGTGTGACAACAATAGTATATTTCCTTTTAACCAGATGGCAATTGCACACCTGCTGAATCGGAAGGATTGGGTAAGTGAGTTGCTACGCTTGTACTGTGTGTTTAAAAAAATAGAATTGAAAGGAGTTCACTGTGTATGTAGTTCAAATTTGAATTATGCATATAAATACATTGAAAACTCACTTAATGCATAGCAATGTCCAAACGAACCCCGAAAAATTACAAAATAAACACAACACTTCTATTGTTCTATGTTGACATGAGAAAAAAAATTGAAAGCAATAAGAGGCAATGTGTCGGGGATATTACTATCAGTTGAGACCCGCCCAGGAGGGGCCGGGTCAGCTTCAATGGCGGGTTACACAAGAAGCCCAGTAAACATTCAAAGATTGTAGTTTATTAAGTCTTATAGAAGGCCCAAAGGCCTGGGGCTGGTTTAAGGCCTGATACAATAAACCGCCGTATGTAAGGAAATACTTGTACAGAAAGGCATGTAAAGAAGGTCACCGAGCCGGACACGATTATGAGCCGGCCGGGACTCTGTAGGCCACCAGGCGTCAACCCGTGTATATAAGGGGATGACCCGGTGGCGGTTTAGGGCAAGAAACAACCTAGTCGATAACCAAGCCGACGAGTTGAGCCTCTTGGAGATTGAAACCTCAGCAATACCAATCCCAACTAGACGTAGGCTTTTACCTTCATCGTAAGGGGCCGAACTAGTATAAAAACTCTCTCGTGTCCTTTGTCCCGATTAACCCCTTTAAGCTTCCTAGTGCGATGGCCCTACGACTAAGTCCTTGCTCTAGGATATCTGCCGTGACAATTCCACGACAGTTGGCGCCCATCGTGGGGCCAGCGCATGGTGGATTTGAGTTTTTAAAGGGCATCCTCGAAGGGCTCAAGGGATACGCTATGGGCCGGATGACCAAGAGTCGTCGCGGCAAGCTTTACATCGACGAAGAAGGCTGGGGCCCCGAGGCCGGCTCGATCGAGTACGGGTACCGGGTCCCCTTCTGCGGAATTCACGTCTTCATCGGCCAGATCGGCGAGACAGGCCCTGAGCCGGACGTCCACACCGATCTCATCGAAACGGCTCAGCGCGCCGGGTCTGCCCGTGCTCAATCTGTTGTGAAGCATGCTTTCGTAGGCTGCATCCATGGCAGTGAATACTCCGAAGGATCAATGGAAGGCGGGGAGACGACCATCTGCTCTGATAATGCATCATCAACAGGTCAGACGGACTCGTTGTACCAACTGCAAGACGGCATGCTCGGGGGTTGTTCCGATGGCAGCAGTATTCCGGACCCCCTTGAGCCGCCGAATTAGGCCGAAGTCTTCATGGCAGGGACACAGCCCGGGCAAAACTCCACCACAGCGACAGCGGCAGCCATCGGGTCGGCAGCTACCGGGTCAGGAGACCCTGCGCGACCCCCGGCTCAGGTTCTAATGGACCTCATGGATAGACTGACGACTCTGTTAACCACTGCGGTAGAACCGGCGGATAAAGCCCAGCATGACGCAGAAGTGGCACGCGTGCGGGAGGAGATGGTGCAGGCTAAGGAAAATCTAGCCACGGAGGAAACCCGGATGGCAGCAGAACGAGCAGCTTTGGATGCTCGTGCTCAGCAGCTTCAAGCAGAAACCTTCCGGCTCTCGGTGGATATTAATGCATCAAACGAGGTCATCAGAAGGAGGCATCAGAAAAATCAGTCGCGTCTGCCTCTAATGCTGGATCCGAGGAACCTGTTCCATACACCCGGAGCTGGGGGAAGCAACCCGCCAGAGGCAAACCGGGTCACAACGCCCGGTGCACCAGTTCAGCCACGCACCATAGAGCCACCTCGCATAAATCCAGCTCCTCCTCGTTATGTGACAACACCTCCGGGTCACTTCTCTAATCCTATGGAAAACCTCATCGCAGCGTCCGCTAGTTTGGCGGCTCTCTCGATGGAAGGCGACTCGCCAGCAGCAATTGAAACCCGAAGGGTAAGAGAATTGCTTCAGACAGCTTTGGCCCACCAGGATGCATACTCCTATAGCCGAGACCGGATTCATTCAACTCCTCGCCCAAGCCGGAGCCCAAGTTACATTAGGCACATAGAGTCCGCAGAGATGTCAAGTAATGCTCAACGCCACAACCGGCCATATAGGCATGAGCCGGTGTGGGATGGAGCCCTTAACTTGGCGGATCAGGAGAGGATTCGTCAAGAGGTGGAACGGGTGGCTCACCAAACCTTTCCGGCTTGTCCAGCAGCCTCGGTTGAGGCAGGTGTGGCCACAAGAACCGAAGGCGTACCTTGCCTGGTCCCAGCCATACGCAATGAACAGTTGCCCAAGGATTTCAAGGGGCCTCGTAAGGTGCTTAATTACACGGCTGACCTACAGCCGGGGGCTTGGATTGAGAGTTATGAGATGGCTATGGAGCTGTTGGAGGTTAGCGATACTGCAATGGCCAAGTATTTTACCATGATGTTGGATGGAACGTCTCGGACCTGGTTGAAAGGATTACCACCCAATTCTATCGGCTCATGGGCAGAGTTAAAGGCGCGGTTCATCCAGAACTTTAAGGATACATGTAAGCAGCCAATGTCGATTGTGGACCTGACCAATTGCAAGCAAGAGGATGAAGAATCTACAACCCATTGGGTGCGCCGGGTCAAGGAGATAATACATTCATCTGATAAGATGGATGCCGGCTCAGCAGTTTTGATGTTGGAGAAAAATTGTCGTTTTTAACCTTTGAAGCAGAAGCTAGGGCGGCTTAAACGTGACTGTAACGACATGGGAACGTTGATGGCGGCTCTTGTCAAGTACGCTGATTCTGATACCACCAAAGACCCGATGTCTTACGAAGAAAAGGCAACGAAGGGAAAGAAGAACGGCAATGGCAAGGGTCACCAGCATAACCCGGCGAATCAAGGAGGTAATAAGCGTAAGGCTGATGTGTTTGTTGCCAATACCAATGCGCAGGGCGGTAATCAGCGGCGCAAGGGCAGACAACCCCCTCGATCGGGCGGGTCAGGCCCCACCCTTGAGTAGTTGTTGAATGAACCTTGTCCAAAACACGGCACCCGGGAGAAACCAGCCACCCACTCGTGAAAGGATTGCACGATCATGAAGGCGTTTAAAAATTCAAACACATTTGATGGGGGTCACGGCCCAGGTGGCGGCTCAGGTGGAGGCGGCTTTCAGGGCCTAGGCGCTGGTTCAAGCGGAGGAGGTTTCCACGGTCAGGGTTACCCTAGTCACCAAGGAGGATATAATCAGCCGCATGGCCAAGGAAATCAGCAGCAACAGCAATCCGGCTATCAGAGCAACCCGAAGCAGCTGAGTAGTGGACAGTATCATGTCTTTACTACCAGTTTATGTAAGAGGGACCAGAAGCTTCACAAGAGGGCCGTTAATGCCATTGAGCCGGCAATCCCACGTTATTTACGTTGGTCGGAGCAGCCTATTGTGTGGAGCAGAGAGGATCACCCACCCCGGGTTGATAATCCAGGTCACTTGGCTTTGGTAGTGGCACCTCAGGTTGGTGGGCACATGTTTACTAAGGTACTCATGGATGGAGGAAGCAGCATCAACATCCTTTACTATGGGACGTTCTGCCGGATGGGATTGACGGATAAAAATCTTAAACAATCCAACACTGTTTTTCATGGTGTGGTACCCGGTAAGTCGGCATACCCAGTTGGTAAGATCGCACTTGAGGTAGCCTTTGGGGATGAGTATGAATCCAGAGCAGAAAAATTAACCTTTGAAGTGGTTAAGATCAAAAGCCCATATCATGCTCTGTTTGGGCGGCCGGCTTATGCCAAGTTAATGACTCGGCTGTGCTACGTGTATTTGCAGCTCAAGATGCCGGGTCACAAGGGCATCATTACAGTCCATGGGAGCCGGAAGATAGCCTTGAAATGTGAAGAGGGGGATGCTGCCTATGCTGAATTTGTTTGTGCAACAAATGAGTTGAAATTCTACAAGGATCATGTTGACCCGGCGGATATGACATCATTAAAGAAACCAACAACAGAGCATGAGCCGGAGTTAAAATTCAAATCAGCTGATGACACTAAGATGGTTGACTTTGTACCTGGTGACTCATCCAAGCAGTTTATCATCAGCGCAAACTTGGATCCGAAATAGAAAAGCGCGCTCATCAAGTTCATCCGTGAGAACCGGGCCATCTTTGCATGGAAGCCTTCAGACATGCCGGGTGTCCCGAGGGAACTCGCTGAGCACACTCTTAATATCGATCCAAAGTTTAAGCCTGTCAGACAGTTTCTCCGGCAGTTCAATGAAGAAAGGCGCAAGGCCATCGGAGAGGAGGTGGCCCGGCTCTTGGCAGCCGGGTTCATTGTGGAGGTTTTTAACCCAGAGTGGTTAGCTAACCTGGTGCTTGTACTAAAAAAGAATGGCACCTGGCGCATGTGTGTGGATTACACGGATTTGAACAAGGCTTGTCCGGCTGATCCTTTTGCTCTTCCCCGTATTGATAAGTTCATTGATGCTACGGCGGGTTGTGCACGGTTGAGTTTCTTAGATGCTTACTCCGGTTATCATCAGATTAAGATGGCAGTCAAGGATCAAGAAAAGACAGCTTTTATAACTCCTTTTGGGGAATTCTGCTACGTGTCTATGCCTTTTGGGCTTAAGAGTGCCCAGGCGACTTACCAGCGGTGTGTGCAGAATTGTCTTCACAACCAAATTGGACGCAATGTTCATGCCTATGTAGATGATATAGTGGTGAAATCCAGGGAAGAGGAAACCTTGGTCACAGACCTGAAGGAAACTTTTGATAATCTTCAGGTTTACAAGATGATGCTTAACCCGGTCAAGTGTGTTTTTGGAGTGCCACCCGGTAAGCTCTTGGGTTTTCTGGTGTCTAACCGAGGTATTGAAGCTAATCTGGAGAAAATCAAAGCAATCACATCTTTGGCTAAACCAACCTGCGTCAATGATGTTCAGCGACTGGCGGGTCGTGTGGCTGCTTTGAGCCGGTTCATAAGCCGTTTAGGGGAAAAGGCTATGCCTCTGTATCAGTTAATGAAGAAAACAGATGCTTTTGTTCGGAGCGACGCTGCAAACACTGCTTTTGAGGGTTTCAAGGCACAGCTAGCTGAGCCGCCGATCCTAGCTGCTCCAATTGAGAAAGAGCCGCTATTGTTATACGTGGCTGCCAATTCACGGGTTGTTAGTGTGGCTATGGTGGTAGAGCGCAAGGAGGCTGGCAGAGAGCGTCCGGTTCAGCGGCCGGTTTATTATGTCAGTGAAGTGCTCATTGAGTCTAAGCAACGATATCCACATTGGCAGAAGCTTGTTTACGGGATGTTCATGGCAAGACGGAAGCTTAAGCATTACTTTCAGGGACATCCAATCACTCTGGTTAGCTATGCTCCTTTAGGAGACATTATTCAAAACAGAGAAGCCACGGGGCGAGTTGCCAAGTGGGCAATTGAGCTGGGGTCTCATGGGCTGAAGTATGTTCCACGTACTGCGATTAAATCTCAAGCCCTGGTTGACTTCATCAATGACTGGACAGAGATGCAGATGCCAGAAGAAAAGCCGGATAACACATATTCGACTATTCATTTTGATGGGTCCAGGCAATTGGAAGGCTCGGGGGCTGGAGTTGTATTAACTTCCCCATGAGGTGATAAATTTTGTTATGTGTTACGGTTGATGTTTCCATGCACTCACAACGCAGCAGAGTATGAAGCATTGCTCCATGGTTTTTGAGTGGCAAAGGAGATGAGCTTGAGCCGGGTCAGATGTCTTGGTGATTCAGATCTAGTGGCTCAATAGGTATCTGGCAAGTGGGATTCCAAGGACCCTCTCATGGCGGCTTATCGCCAGGAGGTCGATGCTGTTGCAGGATATTTGAAAGGTTATCAGTTGGAACACATTGACCATCGGAAAAATGAAGCAGCTGATGCTTTGAGCCGGCTAGGATCTCAACTAAGCCGGTATCTCCCAATACCTTTTTTAGATGTTTTGCATAACCCCTCTGTCAAGTTGCCCACATAATAAGATTTAGCTGTTCCTGACCCGGAGGCGCAGTTGGTGGCAGCTCTACACGTCATCCCAGATTGGACGGTGCCGTTCTTGGCTTACATGACCCGGGGAGAGTTGCCGGCGGATAAGACCCTGGCTTGACAGATAACCCGACGGTCTAAGTCCATGACAATTTTGGATGGAGAGTTATTTCATCGCAGTGTTTCCGGAGCATTTCAACGGTGTGTTTCCCCCGAAGAAGGCCAAGAAATCCTTCGTGAGATCCACGAAGGCGAATGTGGTCATCACGCATGGTGAAAGTCTTTAGTGGCCAAGGCGTTTCACCACGGGTTTTACTGGTTGACGGCTTACGCTGATGCAGAAGATCTGGTCAGTAGATGTGATGGATATCAGAAATTTGCACGACGAGCGCATGTGCCGGCTCAACAGCTCTGGATGATTCCAATCACATGGCCGTTCGCGGTCTGGAGGCTTGACATGGTGGGACCTTTCAAAAGATCTAAAGATAAAAAGACACATCTCTTGGTGGCTGTTGATAAGTTCACCAAGTGGGTTGAGGCGGAGCCTGTGAGTAAGTGTGATGCAGCCACGGCGACTCAGTTCATGAAAAAAAGTATTCTTCCATTTTGGTTTTCCACACAGTATCATCATAGACAATGGCACTAATTTATCCCAAGGGGCTATGGAAGAATTTTGTCAGCAAGAGCACATCTGGCTTGATGTTTCTTCCGTAGCTCATCCTCAATCCAATGGTCAAGTGGAGAGAGTCAATCAGGAAATTCTGAAGGGCCTAAAACCCCGGCTTATGGTTCCTTTACAGCGAACGCCGGGTTGTTGAGTAGAGGAGTTACCCTCAGTGTTATGGAGCATCAACACTACGCCCCACAGGTCTATGGGTTACACATCCTTCTTCATGGTTTATGGAGCAGAAGCAGTGTTGCGTAGTAACATCCGTCATGACTCGCCCCGTGTGGCGGCTTATGTTGAAGCTAACAATGAAAAAGCCAGATAGGATGCGCTTGACTTGTTAGACGAAGAAAGAGACTTAGCGGCGGCGCAGTCAGCAATTTATCAACAGGACCTGTGTCGTTATCACAGCCGCCGGGTTAAGTGCAGAACTTTTCAAGAAGGCGACTTGGTGCTCTGGCTCGTCCAGGATCTGTCAGACGCACACAAGTTATCCCCACCTTGGGGAGGGCCCTTTGTGGTCAGTAAGAACTTAAACAATGGGTCATATTACCTCATTGATGTTCGAGAGCACAAAGACTCACGCAAGTCGGAGGAAGAGACCCGCCGGCCGTGGAACATCGCTCAACTTCGGCCATACTACACCTGAGCTACCGGCTCTCATCATGTACATACGTTCACATGGTATATACAATGATAAGCAATAAATTAAGACCATCGGTCTCTTTTCTTTTCAAAGACTATGTATCTTTATTATTTTTTATTCACAAATGACTATTAAGGAGATGGTCATATTTGAATCAAGTTTAGCCTTTCTAATCCAGCTCATGATCGTATCCAAATCTAGCTGTAAATCATATGGTCACTTGGGGGCTTCCTGTTCAAACATAGGTCGTATTCGAACAAAAGAGAACATGGCTGTCGTAGCCCTCTTGATCGGCACAAGGCCAAACTCACTTGGGGGCTTCTTGATCGTATCTGAATCATATCTTAACCCCTTTTGAGTACGACTTGGATCGTATTTGAATCAAGGTCGTTAAAAACCTCTCAAGGTCACTTGGGGGCTTTCTATTCAAACATAGGTCGTATTCGAACCAAAGAGAACATAGCTGTCGGTACCCTCTTGATCGGCGCAACGCCAAAGCCACTGGGGCTATATGGTCGTATTCGAACCTTAGCTTAACACCTTTGGTCTAGTTTACTGATCATATTCGAATCAGAAACCCCCAACTTTTTGAATACAGAGTTAAAATTATGTTTATTATCTGTTGCTTGCGTTTAAGTTTCTGTTGTTTCAATATTACAAATAAGATAGCCTGGTTTTCTTCGCCGGCTCAATTATTGGACAACACAGCCACCTGAGTTATTCAAGCCAGTGGTTCAAAGATACAAAGGTACGAGCTACCAAGATATGATGATCATTGAGTATTCAAGGAGTATTAACTTTTCACACATGTTGAATTATCAATTCATCACCCCGGTTATTTAAGCCGGCGATCTAAGCATCAACAAAGATAAGGTATGGCTTTTTACCTATACGCGCTTACCTGCTGCGTTAACTCAAGAGTTAGTATTAAACCTTATCCTTTATTTACATTTATCTTTGTTTTTCTTATTGAAGTAAATTTATGGGTTGTACATTAGGTGTTTAAGCCTAGTTGGTTTTAAACCGCCTTGCTAGTCTTTTCCTTGTGTTCATAGGAACATAGTCCAACCATTGCAGAGACAAACATTAAACAACGGATACATTGACATCTGAAACACAGATTCACATAAAGAGGTACTTTATGCACGATGGAATAAGCAAACATGCAGTGTTTTAACTAAGGTTATTACAAGGCTTTATAAGCCTAGGAAGATGATCAATGTCCCTCCCTCGCCGGTTCACCACCTTCTGTTTGCTGGAAGTTGGATTTTCACCAATCAAAGCCGTTCATGGCGACAAATTCGGCTTCGTCGTCAATCAGGCCGACTGGGTCAATCTCCGGAGCAAAGGTATCTTCTCTCACAGGTGGGATCAGATCTGCTACTTTATATGAAGGAGTGGCCATCTTCTTATTTTCACTATCAAAACCCGGCTGGTACTTGTCCACATTGGTGTCCTCTCCAAGACTAGTTTCTTGAGGCCGGACTTCGCGTACACATGCTATGAAATCATCCTGATCAAATGCAGACCCGTCCTCCTTTACAGTAGGGTAACCTCTTGCCACGTCCGTCGGGTCTAGGTCTGGCACCCAAGCCTTGGAGCGGCTTAGGGCAGTCAAAGCTCCGGCTCGCGCGCAGGAGCGTTTTACTTCTTGGAATCTCGCCGGAAGGATGGACAGCTTCTTCAGGACATCGCTAAGCCGGTTGGGTCCTTGGTTTGCAGGAGAGATAGCGGCCAGAGCCCGTTGTGCACCAATGTACAATTGTTCAACCAAGGAGTATACGGCCTTCAGTTTAATCAATGGGTCTTGGCTCAGATTTTTGCTTCGCGGACCTGCATATATTTAACAGTCAGTGGGTGGATTATACTCCGGTTTGGCATAAAATACACGAAATGTCAAAACAAGGCAGTTTACCAAAGATAGCAGCGACCATCTGAGACACCCGGCCCTTTAATCCATTCAGCTCGGTTGATATTTCTTTCAGAGCTGTTTCGGCTGTCTCAGCTCGCCGGGTCAGAAGTGTTTTCTCATCTTCCCAAGTTTTCTCTTTGGCAGCAAAGCTGGTCTTCAATTTCTCCGTTTCAGAAAGGCTTATTTGCAGTTTGGAGGTGGAAGACTTGATTTCTGATTCCTGACTCGCTAGCCGGGTCTTTGCGTCATTCAGTTGAGATTTTAGTTCAGACAATGCATTCTGTGAAATATTCAGATAAGTCAAGACTTGGTTTTAAATTCTAGCATCCAAATTCAAGATTCAAGTCCCAAGTACTTTACGAATAAACCACTTGGCACTTGGGGGTTAATGTATGCCAAATCAAATTTTTTACGACTCTACCAGCATATTTGAAGTCCCAAGTCCTTTACAAAATAACAGCACTTGGCACTTGGGGGCTAATGTACGCAGTTCAGCATGTTTATCAAGGATAAACCGGAAAGTTTAGTACTTTACAGATGGTTTTAAATTCTGAAGTACCGATTCATTAATGATCAAAATAAACCGGTCCTTGGGGACTATGGGTGAAGTCTTATTCTATTAATATCAGGCAAAGATTCAGAAGTAAAGGTCTCGGCCTATATTTTAAGTCTACAGGTTATTCCATTTCTCTCATAATCTACAGACTTGGGGGCTGAAGGAATATTGGTAAACCGGAAACTACGTACCTCATACTTCAATTGAAGCTGCTTGACCATCTCAATCTCAGAATCACGACTGGAGTGTACATGACTGAGATAGCCGGATAAGATATCACTGGCATTAAGACGGTCATAGTTGGCAACATGAAGACTAACCTTCCGCCTCTCCAAAGCTTCTTGCTTAGCTGTGCATCGTGCCAGTACCGTCAGGTTCCCTGGCTCAACAAAGCGGCTCCCAATAATTTGAATATCTTGAACACGGGGAGACGATGGGTCGGTTGATCTTGACGGAGCAGCCGCAGAAGAGTTAATAGTGGTTTTGACAAGGGATGTCTCCGGAGGATTTGCTTCATGGACAATAGGCGGGTCTTCTGGGGCAACAATTAATGGAGAAGGTGGCCTAGCCGAATCAGATGCCAGTACTGTTGGGGAACGTAGTAATTTCAAAAAATTTCCTACGCACACGCAAGATCATGGTGATGCATAGCAACGAAGAGGAGAGTATGATCTAAATACCCTTGTAGATCGCAACGGAAGCATTGACACAACGTAGAGGAAGTAGTCGTACGTCTTCTTCCCGATCCGACCGATCCAAGCACCGTTACTCCGGCACCTCCGAGTTCTTAGCACACGTACAGTTCGATGAAGATCCCCGGGCTCCGATCCAGCAAAGCTTCGGGGAGGAGTTCCGTCAGCACGACGGCGTGGTGACGATCTTGATGTTCTACCGATGCAGGGCTTCGCCTAAGCACTACAATGATATGATCGAGGTGGAATATGGTGGCAGGGGGCACCGCACACGGCTAAGGAACGATCTCAATGATCAACTTGTGTGTCTAGAGGTGCCCCCTGCCTCAGTATATAAAGGAGCCAAGGGGGAGGGGGCTGCCGGCCAGGAGGAGGGCGCAGGAGGAGTCCGACTCCCCCCCCCCAATCCTAGTTGGACTAGGATTCCCCGAGGGGGAAAGAGGGAGAGAGGGGGGCCGGCCACCTCTCCTAGTCCTAATAGGACTAGGGGAGGGTGGAGGCGCGCGGCGACCTTGGGCTGCCCCTTTCTCCTTTCCACTAAAGCCCATTAAGGCCCATATGGCTCCCGGGGGGTTCCGGTAACCTCCCGGTACTCCGGTAAAATCCCGATTTCACCCGGAACACTTCCGATATCCAAATATAGGCTTCCAATATATCAATCTTTATGTCTCGACCATTTCGAGACTCCTCTTCATGTCCGTGATCACATCCGGGACTCCGAACTAACTTCGGTACATCAAAATGCATAAACTCATAATAACTATCATCGTAACGTTAAGCGTGCGGACCCTACGGTTCGAGAACAATGTAGACATGACTGAGACACATCTCTGGTCAATAACCAATAGCGGGACCTGGATGCCCATATTGGCTCCTACATATTCTACAAAGAGCTTTATCGGTCAGACCGCATAACAACATACGTTGTTCCCTTTGTCATTGGTATTTTACTTGCCCGAGATTCGATCGTCGGTATCCAATACCTAGTTCAATCTCGTTACCGGCAAGTCTCTTTACTCGTTCCGTAATACATCATCTCACAACTAACATATTAGTTGCAGTTCTTGCAAGGCTTATGTGATGTGCATTACCGAGAGGGCCCAGAGATACCTCTCCGACAATCGGAGTGACAAATCCTAATCTCGAAATACGCCAACCCAACATCTACCTTTGGAGACACATGTAGTACTCCTTTATAATCACCCAGTTACGTTGTGACGTTTGGTAGCACCCAAAGTGTTCTTTCGGCAAACGGGAGTTGCATAATCTCATAGTCATAGGAACATGTATAAGTCATGAAGAAAGCAATAGCAACATACTAAACGATCAGGTGCTAAGCTAATGGAATGGGTCATGTCAATCAGATCATTCAACTAATGATGTGATCTCGTTAATCAAATAACAACTCTTTGTTCATGGTTAGGAAACATAACCATCTTTGATTAACGAGCTAGTCAAGTAGAGGCATACTAGTGACACTCTGTTTGTCTATGTATTCACACATGTATTATGTTTCCGGTTAATACAATTCTAGCATGAATAATTAACATTTATCATGATATAAGGAAATAAATAATAACTTTATTATTGCCTCTAGGGCATATTTCCTTCAGTCTCCCACTTGCACTAGAGTCAATAATCTAGATTACACAGTAATGATTCTTACACCCATGGAGTCTTGGTGCTGATCATGTTTTGCTCGTGGAAGAGGCTTAGTCAACGGGTCTGCAACATTCAGATCCGTATGTATCTTGCAAATCTCTATGTCTCCCACCTGGACTAGATCCCGGATGGAATTGAAGCGTCTCTTGATGTGCTTGGTTCTCTTGTGAAATCTGGATTCCTTTGCCAAGGCAATTGCACCAGTATTGTCACAAAAGATTTTCATTGGACCCGATGCACTAGGTATGACACCTAGATCGGATATGAACTCCTTCATCCAGACTCCTTCGTTCGCTGCTTCCGGAGCAGCTATGTACTCCGCTTCATATGTAGATCCCGCTACGACGCTTTGTTTAGAACTGCACCAACTGACAGCTCCACCGTTTAATGTAAACACGTATCCGGTTTGCGATTTAGAATCGTCCGGATCAGTGTCAAAGCTTGCATCAACGTAACCTTTTACGGTGAGCTCTTTGTCACCTCCATATACGAGAAACATATCCTTAGTCCTTTTCAGGTATTTCAGGATGTTCTTGACCGCTGTCCAGTGATCCACTCCTGGATTACTTTGGTACCTCCCTGCTAAACTTATAGCAAGGCACACATCAGGTCTGGTACACAGCATTGCATACATGATAGAGCCTATGGCTGAAGCATAGGGAACATCTTTCATTTTCTCTCTATCTTCTGCAGTGGTCGGGCTTTGAGTCTTACTCAATCTCACACCTTGTAACACAGGCAAGAACCCTTTCTTTGCTTGATCCATTTTGAACTTTTTCAAAACTTTGTCAAGGTATGTGTTTTGTGAAAGTCCAATTAAGCGTCTCGATCTATCTCTATAGATCTTAATGCCCAATATGTAAGCAGCTTCACCGAGGTCTTTCATTGAAAAACTCTTATTCAAGTATCACTTTATGCTATCCAGAAATTCTATATTATTTCCAATCAGTAATATGTCATCCACATATAATATCAGAAATGCTATAGAGCTCCCACTCACTTTCTTGTAAATACAGGCTTCTCCAAAAGTCTGTATAAAACCAAATGCTTTGATCACACTATCAAAGCGTTTATTCCAACTCCGAGAGGCTTGCACCAGTCCATAAATGGATCGCTGGAGCTTGCACACTTTGTTAGCTCCCTTTGGATCGACAAAACCTTCTAGTTGCATCATATACAACTCTTCTTCCAGAAATCCATTCAGGAATGCAGTTTTGACATCCATCTGCCAAATTTCATAATCATAAAATGCGGCAATTGCTAACATGATTCGGACAGACTTAAGCATCGCTACGGGTGAGAAGGTCTCATCGTAGTCAACCCCTTGAACTTGTCGAAAACCTTTCGCGACAAGTCGAGCTTTGTAGACAGTAACATTACCATCAGCGTCAGTCTTCTTCTTGAAGATCCATTTATTCTCAATTGCTTGCCGATCATCGGGCAAATCAACCAAAGTCCATACTTTGTTCTCATACATGGATCCCATCTCAGATTTCATGGCTTCAAGCCATTTTGCGGAATCTGGGCTCATCATCGCTTCTTCATAGTTCGTAGGTTCATCATGATCTAGTAGCATGACTTCCAGAACAGGATTACCGTACCACTCTGGTGCGGATCTCACTCTGGTTGATCTACGAGGTTCAGTAGTATCTTGATCTAAAGTTTCATGATCATCATCATTAGCTTCCTCACTTATTGGTGTAGGTGTCGCAGAAACAGTTTTCTGTGATGTACTACTTTCCAATAAGGGAGTAGGTACAGTTACCTCGTCAAGTTCTACTTTGCTCCCACTCACTTCTTTCGAGAGAAACTCCTTCTCCAGAAAGTTTCCGAATTTAGCAACAAAAGTCTTGCCTTCAAATCAGTGATAGAAGGTGTATCCAATAGTTTCCTTTGGATATCCTATGAAGACACATTTCTCCGATTTGGGTTCGAGCTTATCAGGTTGAAGCTTTTTCACATAAGCATCGCAGCCCCAAACTTTTAGAAACGACAACTTTGGTTTCTTGCCAAACCACAGTTCATAAGGTGTCGTCTCAACGGATTTTGATGGTGCCCTATTTAACGTGAATGCAGCCGTCTCTAGAGCGTATCCCCAAAACGATAGCGGTAAATCAGTAAGAGACATCATAGATCGCACCATATCTAGTAAAGTACGATTACGACGTTCGGACACACCATTACACTGTGGTGTTCCGGGTGGCGTGAGTTGCGAAACTATTCCATAATTTTTCAAATGTACACCAAACTCGTAACTCAAATATTCTCCTCCACGATCAGATCGTAGAAACTTTATTTTCTTGTTACGATGATTTTCCACTTCACTCTGAAATTCTTTGAACTTTTCAAATGTTTCAGACTTATGTTTCATTAAGTAGATATACCCATATCTGCTTAAATCATCTGTGAAGGTGAGAAAATAACGATATCCGCCACGAACCTCAATATTCATCGGACCGCATACATCCGTATGTATGATTTCCAACAAATCTGTTGCTCTCTCCATAATACCGGAGAACGGTGTTTTAGTCATCTTGCCCATGAGGCACGGTTCGCAAGTACCAAGCGATTCATAATCAAGTGGTTCCAAAAGCCCATCAGTATGGAGTTTCTTCATGCGCTTTATACCGATATGACCTAAACGGCAGTGCCACAAATAAGTTGCACTATCATTATCAACTCTGCATCTTTTGGCTTCAACATTATGAATATGTGTATCACTACTCTTGAGATTTAATAAGAATAGACCACTCTTCAAGGGTGCGTGACCATAAAAGATATTACTCATATAAATAGAACAACCATTATTCTCTGATTTAAATGAATAACCGTCTCGCATTAAACAAGATCCAGATATCATGTTCATGCTCAACGCTGGCACCAAATAACAATTATTTAGGTCTAATACTAATCCCGAAGGTAGATGTAGAGGTAGCGTGCCGACCGCGATCACATCGACATTGGAACCGTTTACCACGCGCATCGTCACCTCGTCCTTAGCCAATCTTCGCTTAATCCGTAGTCCCTGTTTCGAGTTGCAAATATTAGCAACAGAACCAGTATCAAATACCCAGGTGCTACTGCGAGCATTAGTAAGGTACACATCAATAACATGTATATCACATATACCTTTGTTCACCTTGCCATCCTTCTTATCCGCCAAATACTTGGGGCAGTTCCGCTTCCAGTGACCATTCTGCTTGCAGTACAAGCACTCAGTTTCAGGCTTAGGTCCAAACTTGGGTTTCTTCTCTTGATCAGCAACTTGCTTGCTGTTCTTCTTGAAGTTCCCCTTTTTCTTCCCTTTGCCCTTTTTCTTGAAACTAGTGGTCTTGTTGACCATCAACACTTGATGCTCCTTCTTGATTTCTACCTCTGCAGCTTTCAGCATTGCGAAGAGCTCGGGAATTGTCTTGTTCATCCCTTGCATATTATAGTTCATCACGAAGCTCTTGTAGCTTGGTGGTAGTGATTGGAGAATTCTGTCAATGACGCAATCATCTGGAAGATTAACTCCCAATTGAATCAAGTGATTATTATACCCAGACATTTTGAGTATATGCTCACTGACAGAACTGT
The DNA here is from genome assembly GCF_003073215.2 of Triticum urartu. NCBI lineage: Eukaryota > Viridiplantae > Streptophyta > Magnoliopsida > Poales > Poaceae > Triticum > Triticum urartu. The sequence goes on from NC_053028.1 coordinate 695,537,273, forward strand.
TCTCTTCCATCTTGCAGCTATAGAACTTATTGGAGACTTCATATCTCTCAATCCGGGCATTTGCTTGAAATATTAACTTCAACTCCTGGAACATCTCATATGCTCCATGACGTTCAAAACGTCGTTGAAGTCCCGATTCTAAGCCGTAAAGCATGGCACACTGAACTATCGAGTAGTCATCAGCTTTGCTCTGCCAGACGTTCATAACATCTGGTGTTGCTCCAGCAGCAGGCCTGGCACCCAGCGGTGCTTCCAGGACGTAATTCTTCTGTGCAGCAATGAGGATAATCCTCAAGTTACGGACCCAGTCCGTGTAATTGCTACCATCATCTTTCAACTTTGCTTTCTCAAGGAACGCATTAAAATTCAATGGAACAACAGCACGAGCCATCTATCTACAATCAACATTAACAAGCAAGATACTATCAGGTACTAAGTTCATGATAAATTTAAGTTCAATTAATCATATTACTTAAGAACTCCCACTTAGATAGACATCCCTCTAATCCTCTAAGTGATTACGTGATCCAAATCAACTAAACCATGTCCGATCATCACGTGAGATGGAGTAGTTTCATCGGTGAACATCATTATGTTAATCATATCTACTATATGATTCACGCTCGACCTTTCGATCTCCGTGTTCCGAGGCCATATCTGTATATGCTTGGCTCGTCAAGTATAACCTGAGTATTCCGCGTGTGCAACTATTTTGCACCCGTTCTATTTGAACGTAGAGCCTATCACACCCGATCATCACGTGGTGTCTCAGCACGAAGAACTTTCGCAACGGTGCATACTCAGGGAGAACACTTCTTGATAATTTAGTGAGAGATCATCTTATAATGCTACCGTCAATCAAAGCAAGATAAGATGCATAAAAGATAAACATCACATGCAATCAATATAAGTGATATGATATGGCCATCATCATCTTGTGCCTGTGATCTCCATCTCCGAAGCACCGTCATGATCACCATCGTCACCGGCACGACACCTTGATCTCCATCGTAGCATCGTTGTCGTCTCGCCAATTTTATGCTTCCACGACTATCGCTACCGCTTAGTGATAAAGTAAAGCATTACATCGCGATTGCATTGCATACAATAAAGCGACAACCATATGGCTCCTGCCAGTTGCCGATAACTCGGTTACAAAACATGATCATCTCATACAATAAAATTTAGCATCATGTCTTGACCATATCACATCACAACATGCCCTGCAAAAACAAGTTAGACGTCCTCTACTTTGTTGTTGCAAGTTTTACGTGGCTGCTACGGGCTTAATCAAGAACCAATCTCACCTACGCATCAAAACCACAACGATAGTTTGTCAAATAGACTCCGTTTTAACCTTCGCAAGGACCGGGCATAGCCACACTCGGTTCAACTAAAGTTGGAGAGACAGTCGCCCGCAATCCACCTGTGTGCAAAGCACGTCGGGGAAACCGGTCTCGCGTAAGCGTACGCGTAATGTTGGTCTGGGTCGTCTTGTCCAACAATACCGCCGAACCAAAGTATGACATGCTGGTAGGCAGTATGACTTATATCGCCCACAACTCACTTGTGTTCTAATCGTGCATATAACATCAAACCATAAAACCTAGGCTCGGATGCTACTGTTGGGGAACGTAGTAATTTCAAAAAAATTCCTACGCACACGCAAGATCATGGTGATGCATAGCAATGAAGAGGAGAGTATGATCTACATACCCTTGTAGATCGCAACGGAAGCGTTGACACAACGTAGAGGAAGTAGTCGTACGTCTTCTTCCCGATCCGACCGATCCAAGCACCGTTACTCCGGCACCTCCGAGTTCTTAGCACACGTACAGCTCGATGACGAACCCCGGGCTCCGATCCAGCAAAGCTTCAGGGAGGAGTTCCGTCAGCACGACGACGTGGTGACGATCTTGATGTTCTACCGATGCAGGGCTTCGCCTAAGCACTACAACGATATGATCGAGGTGGAATATGGTGGCAGGGGGCACCGCACACGGCTAAGGAACAATCTCAATGATCAACTTGTGTGTCTAGAGGTGCCTCCTGCCTCCGTATATAAAGGAGCCAAGGGGTAGGGGGCCGCCGGCCAGGAGGAGGGCGCAGGAGGAGTCCTACTCCTACCGGGAGTAGGACTCCCCCCCCCCAATCCTAGTTGGACTAGGACTCCCCGAGGGGGAAAGAGAGAGAGAGAGGGGGTCGGCCACCTCTCCTAGTCCTAATAGGACTAGGGGAGGGGGGAGGCGCGCGGCCACCTTGGGCTGCCCCTTTCTCCTTTCCACTAAAGCCCATTAAGGCCCATATGGCTCCCGGGGGGTTCCGGTAACCTCCCGGTACTCCGGTAAAATCCCGATTTCACCCGGAACACTTCCGATATCCAAATATGGGCTTCCAATATATCAATATTTATGTCTTGACCATTTCGAGACTCCTCGTCATGTCCGTGATCACATCCGGGACTCCAAACTAACTTCAGTACATCAAAATGCATAAACTCATAATAACTGTCATCGTAACGTTAAGCGTGCGGACCCTACGGTTCGAGAACAATGTAGACATGACTGAGACACATCTCCGGTCAATAAGCAATAGCGGGACCTGGATGCCCATATTGGCTCCTACATATTCTACGAAGATCTTTATCGGTCAGACCGCATAACAATATACGTTGTTCCCTTTGTCATCGGTATGTTACTTGCCCAAGATTCGATCGTTGGTATCCGATACCTAGTTCAATCTCGTTACCGGCAAGTCTCTTTACTCGTTCTGTAATACATCATCTCACGACTAACATATTAGTTGCAGTGCTTGCAAGGCTTATGTGATGTGCATTACCGAGAGGGCCCAGAGATACCTCTCCGACAATCGGAGTGACAAATCCTAATCTCGAAATACGCCAACCGGACATCTACCTTTGGAGACACCTGTAGTACTCCTTTATAATAACCCAGTTACGTTGTGACGTTTGGTAGCACCCAAAGTTTTCTTCCGGCAAACGGGAGTTGCATAATCTCATAGTCATAGGAATATGTATAAGTCATGAAGAAAGCAATAGCAACATACTAAACGATCAGGTGCTAAGCTAATGGAATGGGTCATGTCAATTAGATCATTCAACTAATGATGTGATCTCGTTAATCAAATAACAACTCTTTGTTCATGCTTAGGAAACATAACCATCTTTGATTAACGAGCTAGTCAAGTAGAGGCATACTAGTGACACTCTGTTTGTCTATGTATTCACACATGTCTTATGTTTCCGGTTAATACAATTCTAGCATGAATAATAAACATTTATCATGATATAAGGAAATAAATAATAACTTTATTATTGCCTCTAGGGCATATTTCCTTCACGTACTGGCGGGTCTTCCGCTGGTTTTGTTGTCTTCGCCTTCTTGGACTTAGCCTGACCGCTAAAGAAAAATATTGCAGGATAGTCAGCATTAAGATAACAATTGATCAAACTCGGAAGAAAAGAGGATTTTTAATTACCCAGGAGCAGTCTTGAAAGCCGGAAACTGTGTTTGTGATGAGTCGCCTGACGAACGAGACACCTCCTGAAAAGGTAAAACAAAGGAGTTAAAAGGAATACAATGAGCAAGATTCATTAAAACAAGTTAAGGACAGTAAAAGTAAAACCTCGTTCGGGCGTTTCCGAGGGGTCTATTGGAAGTCAACAGCCGGTTCATCTTCAATCTCAGCTTCACGGCGGCTTTCATGTTGCCGCTTTTTCAAATGAAAGTTGGGATCCAAGTGAGCTAACGGGTTAGAAAACCTTACTTTACGGATCACTCGTCGAGCTTTGTGTCTTGGTAATGGCTCTGAGTCGGAGGAAATGATAGTTACCTCTACTTCCTCGGCTTGACTAGCCCTAGTGTCATCTTGGTAAGGATCAGTGTCAATAAGATTGTTAAAAAGTTGGCCAAGGGAATCAAGGGCTACCTCCGAGTCAGATGTGTCATCAAGTCTTCAACGGTGGTTTTCTTTTTCTTCTTCGTTCTCCGGGTTGATTTCTTGGAGTTCATGGCGGCAAGTTTCGCCTTCTTGGCAGCTTCATGATCGTATTTCACTTTCCAAAAGTCAAAGTTGGCCTACAAAGACAAGAGGAAGGATCGGTGATAAACAATACGGCTGGGCAAAATACAAAGGAAAAGAGATCAGGATATGCTTACTTCTGGTATCGGGTTAAGCTTGCAGAACGGGTTTAACCCAACAATGCTGCAGTCTTCATATTTCCCGTTCACCAAAAGGTTTGACATTGAAACAATGCCTTCTTCGCTGAGTTCAACTGGGCTGTGATGAAGAGAGTCATCCGAGCCTCCAACATATTCATACATCAGTTTTGATCGACGGCTTAATGGAATAACCCGGCATGAGATCCAGCAGCGGGTCAGATCTACTCCAGTTAAACTATTCCCCAACAAGGCATTGATTCTTCTGATGGATGGAAGTAGCCTCTTGCGTTCAGCTACGGTGAGTTTATCCGGAAGGGAGAACTTGGAGTCAAGACGACCGAGGCGGTAACCCGGCAGCGGTTTCTCTTTTGCTGGAGAGATATCCTGACAATAAAACCAAGTTTGGTTCCAGTCGTTTGGGTGACTTGGTAAGACGATGAGAGGGAAGACAGCACCCTGACGACGCTGAATCGAGATGCCTCCAAGTTCTAAGCTTGGACCGTTGGTGCATTCGTTTTGCCAATTCAGATAAAAATACTCTCTAAACAGCTCTACGGTCGGCTCTTGCTGAAGATGCACCTCATAGAGTACTTGGAATTTACAAATGTTGGAAATAGAATTGGGTCCGAGGTCCTAAGGATGGAGTTTGAAAAAATGAAGAACCCCTCTGAAGAATTTTGAACCGGGCGGTGAGAAACCACGGTTCATATGGTCAGTGAAAACAATCACTTCTCCGTCTTTTGGGTTGGGGCGTTCTTCCTCCAGGTTAGGGGCACGGTAAGACATGACATTTTTTGAAGGCAGAAACCCAACGATGAAGAACTCTTTTAACCATTCCTCAGTTATGGATGAGGGGACCCAGTTACAGACAGTGGGTGTCTTTGACGGCATGACGTGCAAAGAACTGAAAAAGAAATAATGTGTCGGTTCAGTTTACGGTCAGGTTAACAGTCAAAAGTGGAAGATGTAAAACAAGCAATGGTGGCTTAACTAAGGGCTAATGACATATAAGGAAAAGGAAGCCAGAGAGATAAGCCGCCATGACTATGGACTTTCTCAGAAAGCAACTACAGCTAAGTGTTGGCATAAACAAGTTTCACCAAGCTATCATTATTATTTTGGATCAAATGGTTGTTCTGAAAAGAAAAATATTCTAGACCTAAATATCTAATACAGGCGAGTGTCAGTTCTAAGCAAAGCCTCTGAACAGGAAAAGGAATTTATTTTCATTTGAAGTGGGTGCGAAATAACTACCGCATCGGTTTTATACTATCCAAAGTTCAAGAAATGGCGATGGTGATGAAATCTATGAAGAGTTCATGACGAACAGTGAAGAACACCAAGGAACTCGAAGGTCCTAATGTGGATCTGATGTTGAGGAAGAAAGAGACTTACAGATGCAGAGTTGCAGCGGAGGTTCGTTGCGTTTTCTTCAGGTCGAATCAGGTTGATGCGGTGGCCTGAGTCGATGAAGACAAGATCTGCGGCAGCGGCGGCAAAGCTCGAGCGGCAGAGAAGCAGCGAGAGGAAGAAGATGACCGAAGGGGGAGAATGGAAAAGACCTAGGTCGTGCCTATTTATAAGGAAAAGACCGATAAGTGGGCGCGAGAAACAAGGAGACCAAAACATGGTTATCCAGCTACCTAGGCGCCTCGATTTTCGGAAAGGCATTAAAGATAAAGAACCGTTAAGAGATGACGTGGTGGCGGTTTTCCGAAAAATCCGGAGATGACGTCATGGCGGGTTACAAGGAAATTTCAGAAGATGGATTTTTTGGCTAAGTATGGAAGATTGATAAAGAACAAAGTTCAAAATCAACCTGGGGCCTAATGTTGGGGATATTACTATCAGTTGAGACCCGCCCAGGAGGGGCCGGGTCAGCTTCAATGGCGGGTTACGCAAGAAGCCCAGTAAACATTCAAAGATTGTAGTTTATTAAGTCTTATAGAAGGCCCAAAGGCCTGGGGCCGGTTTAAGGCCTGATACAATAAACCGCCGTATGTATGGAAATACTTGTACAGAAAGGCATGTAAAGAAGGTCACCGAGCCGGACACGATTATGAGCCGGCCGGGACTCTGTAGGCCACCAGGCGTCAACCCGTGTATATAAGGGGACGACCCTGTGGCGGTTTAGGGCAAGAAACAACCAAGTCGATAACCAAGCCGGCGAGTTGAGCCTCTTGGAGATCGAAACCTCAGCAATACCAATCCCAACTAGACGTAGGCTTTTACCTTCATCGTAAGGGGCGGAACTAGTATAAAAACTCTCGTGTCCTTTGTCCCGATTAACCCCTTTAAGCTTCCTAGTGCGATGGCCCTACAACTAAGTCCTTGCTCTAGGACATCTGCCGTGACAATTCCACGACACAATGGCTATCGTTTCGCCCCCAAAGTTAGGGCATTCCCTACCGAAACCATCATGCTTGTTGTGAGAAGCACTAGTTTGTGAGAAACATATACCCAAACCTGCCCCAAATGGGACAAAAAATTTACCACGGCATGTTGATGCCGCTCCATGATAGCATGCCAAGTTTTATGAATTTCAGACGAGTTTTGTATTTACTAGAATTTAAAATCCAGGTATCTCAATGTTTGCGGCCGAGTGACGGTGGCAGGGTGTTTGACATTCATTCTCATTTCTTGCATGTGACCTAAGCATGCACCCCAAGGACAAAGATTTGATTTTTCAACCAATTTATATGCAGTGGAGCATGTGCATGTAGTTCAAATTTGAATTGTGCACATAAATACATTGAAAACTCACTTAATGCATAAAATTGTCCAAACGAACCCTGAATAATTCCAATTATTTTATGATCACTGCAGATAAAAGGTCTATCAATTCAGACACCATCCATGGCCACTGTGACCCCATTATATAATTCAAATCAAGACGAAAAATCAAGTAGATCCCACACAGCTTATTATAACCAACAATGTAAGATGCAGCACAAAATATCTTGGAGCACTGTCAAAGTATAGTACGCATACGGCTTACGCGAGAAGGTGTGACGGCTACAGTGCACAACCCGCTCTAAATAAGGGACCGTGTCTGATGACACTTTGCGCATCAGTTTTTTGGCTGAAGCGATTCCAAATTTTCAGCTTCCGCGGAAATATCTACCTCCCCGCCCCTCCCCCTTACCAAAAGCCACATTTCCCTTGGTTTTGCCTTCCTTTCCAAGTTGAAATCTTCACTCCTTACTTGCAGCACCGCCGTATTCTCGCCGGCGACCCTCCTTCACGCTGCTCGGCCTCGCCTATCAGGAAGGTAATCCACACCCGACCCCCATCCTCCTTCTTCTTCCACATCCCACATGCCCCGACCGCCGGCGCGAGCGCGACACCTTTCACCCAAATCACCGACCCCTCCACCAAATAAGTGACGGCCTAAGCCATGGTGCACGTAGTATTGTCAGGACCTCAAGGAGCATTTGGCAGCGGAGAAGCAAATCGCGGCCGCACGCGCGGATGAGGTCGTGATTGCTGCCATTCCTGCCGACCCCTAGATCTTGGAGGAGCACCTCGCCGTCGAGGCCACCGTTGACGCCTCGCGCGCCGACGCCGCGACGCGGTTGGCTGCTTTAAACGACAGTTCGTGGAGTTTTCTCGAGGCCACCATCGGTGCCTTCAACGAAGTCTACGAGGTGTTTTCTCAACGTGCACGTGCTTACCTCATCTCGAGAGCCAGTAGGTTGGTTCCCGGAGCGGCTCAGGCAACTCACCACTACAACGAGGGCACCCACGATGCGGAGGCCTCGCCCTCTTCCAAGTCCAAGGAGCCAATCGTCATCGATATCTCCGACAATGAGGAGTAGCTTGTCTTATTAGCTCACTATAAGGACCCATGTTCAGTGTGCTAGCTACTGCCTTTCCTTAACAAATTTTAGTGAATTGTACTATCTACTTTTACCATGCAATCTTCTGCTATAGTGTATATTATTCTATATGTCATGCAATGTGGTGTTCAGTTAACTGCTTGATTCAATTCTGTGAATGTGATGTTCAATTCTTCAGGGTGCAATATTTCCAAGTTGTTAAGCATGCTTGGTTTGGTTAACTGTATGATCTTCTATTAGGAGTATGTTATATTGTGCAATGTGGTGCTCGGTTAATGTTTGGTTCATTTGTTGTGGTGTTTAGTTAACTGGTTGGTTCAATTCTGCAATGCGATATTCAATTGATGTGGTGGCATTCTCTTATTGTATACCATCTGAGGAATAAATTGAATTTGGCTGCACATAATACATGAGAAATATATACAAGTGTTATATTTCCTAATTCTTAATCATGCTTAGTTTGGATAAATGGGTTTTCCATGTGGCTTGAATTAATCTAATGAATCTGCAATGTGCTTATTTTTCATCAACATATTTTACTGATAGCATGCGAACCCTTACTTAACCTGGTGACTAACTACCTTATATGTGTTGCAGGGAAATAATGAGAAGCACTGAGGTTTACAAGATGGTACTAACTATTATACTTTGCATTTTTGTATTCCTTTGCCCCATTTCCAATATAGAGAAGATATTTATGCACATCCTTGTTTTCAGGCTTCACTGATGATTACCTCTCAAACCACCTCTGTGGTCAGGAGGCGAGGAAAGTTTTCATACAACACCCACGGTTCAATATTGAAGTGTTCCTGAAGAGGTCGAAGGATGGACGGTCAATCATCCACAAGCACTGGCTAAAGTTGCAAAGACCTTCAACATGAATGAAGGCCCAATATTCGCCTTCCGCTTCAGCAGTTTTTCATATGAGATGCATCTCTCTATGTACCGTCTATGATGCTAATTTCGGAAGGTTCTAGATGTTGCATGTTAAACTTGCTGTTGTTGCAGTTGTGTAATGGGGTGGCTGAGTGCTGAAGTTATATCATGTTGTACTACGATGTATTTCAATTATGAAATCCTGCTTCCTTAATATGGAAATGGAATATATTATGTGCTTAATATGAATGTCAATTATATTAGTAAATGGATTATTAATAATAGGGCAATTAGCCCGCTAATTGGCCAATTAGCTTGCTAATTGGGTTTTCCTATTGCAAACGGTTAATGAGAAAACACCGTGGGCGATGACCTCAGGCAACGCATACAGTTTTTAGGAATAAACCATGTTGGATCAATGAACAATTACACACGACATTTTCTTGAAAACTGTTTGGGTTACGCCACCTTGCGCAAGCGTTTTCTTTGGAGTGACTGTGTGATATGTATATACGAACGGAAATGTTTAGCGGTGACTGACTATGTGGGATGTACTTACGATCGGAAATGATTTCGCTTGTATAATTGTAGTTTTTAGCACTACTGTATGTATTTCTGTATTTGAGTGCTCGTCGGTCGCACACGATCTCATTTTGTCGAGCGTGTGTGCCAGGACGGCATATCCCTGACGGTTTTTGAGTCGTGTGGGAAGGACCCCCTATCGCCCACACTCACTTGGCGACGGTTCTAAATGCCGTCACGGAAAGGGGTAAAAACCGTTTGTTTAGGACCGATGCGTACCAGTGACTCCACCCTATCGTATGCCTTCATCATATATATCTAGCTTCAAGGCACAAGACTGATGTTTCTTCGCCCTGTTCCGCTTCATAAAATGCAAACACTCATAGGCAGTTGTTATGTTATCTGTGATAAGTCTACCTAGGACAAAAGCTAACTGCTCTTGAGAAATTATATCTGGCAGGATTAACTTCAATCTATTGGAGATCACCTTCGAAGCAATTTTGTAAAGAACATTGCACAAACTTATCGGGCGGAACTGTGACAAAAGTGTGGGATTCTTTACCTTTGAAATCAAGACTATGATAGTTTTGTTGATGCATTCAGCCGACTCAGTACCTTCAACAATTTTTAGGACTACCTTTGTGACATCATTGCCGCAGATGTCCCAATGGCATTGGAAGAAGTGGACCGGGAACCCATCCGGCCCGGGTGCCTTTATAGGAAACATTTGAAACAGGGCATCTTTCACTTCTTCCTGGGTATATGGGGTGTTCAGGATATCATTCAGTGCTGGTGTTACCTTGCTGTGTACCGTGGCTAAGACTTGATCCATATTGTGAACTCCTTCCGATGTGTACAGATCCTTGTAGAAGTCTGTTGTCATCACCTCCATCTCCATGTTATTTACTGTTAGCTGCCCGTCCGATTTTTGCAATGACTTGATTAGATTTTTCCGGCGTGGGCGACTTGCTTTTAAATGAAAAAAAATATGTATTCTTATCACCATGGACTAGCCAATCCAGACGCGCCCTCTGTCGCCATAAAATCTCCTCTCGGTAAAATAGCTCGACCAGCCTATCAAAGGAAAGATAGAGGGACAGCGATACGTGTGGAGGAGCGGGCCATATAAACGGGCCAACGAAGCAGCGAGTCCACAGGCCCGATGTACCACCGCGAACGTAGGTAGTTCCGTCGAGCAGCGGCCCAAGAGATGAATGAAACGCTCAAACGGCGTGCGATCTGTGCAACCGAACGGCCAACAACGACGAAGCGCCATGGAGGCTTATAGGTCGCCCCGTTGTATTGTTTCTCAATTTGTAGCTATATAATAATCAAATGCAACATATTATATCTATTTAAATTTCCAGTTAAAATTTTGTCAAAAAATCGTGCCACTAATCCCCGCAGCAATGTGCAGGATATCATTAGTATTACCATGTTGGAAGAGTCATAAATAGATTAAACAGAAGGTTTTCCCTATCTTGTCTTAGAGATGAGGTATAGTTACATATTTTTGGAAACAGAGACATGCCACCTACCACGTCGGCCAGCAACCTGCACCCAGCCCCATCGTGCCGGATCACGCGCCGCGCGCCTGCAATGCCCCGTAGCCTGCGCTCGGACCCGTCTTGCAAGAGCACGCTTAGCCCGCTCTCGTCACCCAGCAGCCTATGCTCGACCCCTTGGTCTTTGGGTTTGAGTTGGAGGTTGACGACCTTTCGTCCCTGGCCCACGGCCTCGAGGAAATATAGGACTTGCACGACCCCTGCAGAGAAGAGCGGGCAGGCGAGCGCGTCGAATTAGCCGACACCACACACAGTAACACCAAACGTGTAGAGTCTGGGGCCTGTGTCCCCGCCGCATGCCATTTTGTAGCCATATTTAAGGATGTTGCGGGCCGCGAAGCGGGCATAAGTCAATCAATGCGGTGGAGGTGTTCGTCAGCCAGATGGACGTCACCCACTTGTTTTTCATCGGTGCTGAAGCAGAATGAAGTCTAGCTAGCTATATATAGTTAGATAATTTAGTTTTAAACTTTCACATTTCACCTACATAAATATTACTCCGATATTTGATCTTATAAATTAATTACTTTCGTTCTTGAAGAATAATATGTTTAAATTTATCCTGTAAACAACTTCGCTCATAAGTGATTATTAGGAGCCATCAATGATGCTACAAATCATAGCACGCAGTCATGCAAGCCAGGTGTGTGCATGTATCGCACACAATGTGCCGAACTGAAATATCAGTGACGTGCCCAATCATTGCACTCGATTAGATTCCCTGAACCGTGTGCTAAAATTCACACACAATTTGTTCCCCGAATCACGTGGGATGTTGTCAAGTCATCGCACAACAATGTGTAATGTATCTCACACGGTTGAACAAAGTCAATCGTGCATTATGGGTCAGAGATCACACATGGTCCCTATATTTGCACACAGTTCATATTTCAAATGCGTGTTCATCACACATAGTTGGCTTTATAGGGCTTAATAGGACCTGCACCAATGAAAGTTAGATCTAGTAATGTTGAGCTGAGCTTCGGTCCTTAATGCGACCTAAAGCAGTTTAAGTGATACGTGTCCTAGTTTTCTACGGAATGTGATCCCTGCCTGTTGTCACATCAAGCCTAGTCACCCATTTGACAGATGCGGCACGCGGAGCTCGCTGAGCGTATGTTACACATGCACATGCTCTAACATGTCGATTAGGTCCCCGCCAAAAAAACATGATCATTAGGTGTATTTGTTTCTAAGGTAAATTCCAAATTGTTAGGTACAATAATATATTTCCTTTTAACCAGATGGCAATTGCACACCTTCTGAATCGGAAGGATTGGGTAAGTGAGTTACTACGCTTGTACTGTGTGTTAAAAAAATGGAAGGATTGTCAATCCTGTAATCAACGTTGTAGCCATGAGCATTTTAGTCCCGTATTATTTCTAAAACAGTGACTGGGTCGCCACGCATGAAAACTACACAAGGAACAGAGACTACATTTACTAGGACTAGCGGTATAGGATTTTTTTTAAAGGGTGTGGCTAGGTCTCGATCGACTGAAACTGAACCAAATCTAAGAGGGTGTTTGTTTCCAAAGATTTATTGGTTTAGGGACTTAAAAAAGTCTAAGTCCCATCTAAACCAAACAGGAGGGACTTATAGGGATTTAAAGTGGACATTTGGGACTTATGAAATAAGACTCTCAAAGAGGAACTTATAGGGATTTATAATTATAGTATGGTCTTATAGAGACTTATAAGTCCCAGAAACCAAACAGGTAGGGACTTGGGACTTATAAGTTGGGACTAAAAAAAGTCCTACGACTTATGAACCAAACAGGGCCTAAGTCAAATGACATAACTTGCAAGAAAGCAAAAAAAAATATATCCACGTATCTTCATGTAAGATCCCACGAATATAGCATCGACTGAGACTTGGTAATCCACTGAGATTTAGCAATCCGGCTTTTTGAAACCCACATGTGAGAAAAGCCGAGCAGATGGATATAGATGCATACGCATCCGCTAGCTTCACGAGGAAAATTGTGTATATATGTACCCCACCGACCTGCCCCTCTTGGATAACCCAGCTACCAAGCAGCAGTAGCACCTCGATCAACACACAACACAAGGCAATATGCGTTCAGCTCGCCACCTCCACCTCCCGGTCTGGGCCCTCCTTCTCCTCCTGCACTTCTCAGCCTTCGTCCCGGGAGCCAGAGGACAGCAAGAAACCGGTGAGCAAAAAATTTCTATAGATTAACTCTTGTCTTAATTAACTCTTCCGCCATTGATTAATTCCTAACGAGTACTTACATATCTTGCATGCAGACGATGAGTCGGAGTTCAGCTACGACTGCGGGTCGGAGAACGGGCCGGAGAACTGGGGCAAGATCAAGGAGGAGTGGGCGACATGCGGCACCGGGCGGATGCAGTCGCCCATCGACCTCTCCGACCGCCATGCCGCACAGGCGCCGAACCTCGGGTACCTCAACCACTCCTACCGCTCTGCCAAGGCCTCCATCGTCAACCGTGGCCATGACATCGCGGTGATGTTCCAGGGCGATGCCGGGAGCTTGTGGATCAACGGCACTGCTTACCACCTCAGGCAGGTACACTGGCACTCCCCCAGCGAGCACCATCTAAACAGCCACCAGTACAGCCTGGAGCTCCACATGGTTCACCTCAGCACCGAGAACAAGGCTGCCGTGATCGGCCGCCTCTATAAGATCGGTAGGCGCGAACATTTCCTGCACAAGGTACGTAATTTTGTCCAACTCCAGTTCTTTTTTTCTTCTAAATCCTTGGCCGGATTTGAACCAATCCGTTGCATGCAGCTAGAGCCTTACCTGCGGAGGATGGCAGGCACGAAGGAGAAGGAGGAGAACGTCGGCGTGGTGGATCCCTGGGAGGCGAGGGGCGATGGTGAAGCCTACTACCGGTACACGGGCTCCCTAACCACGCCGGCGTGCGGCGAGGGGGTCATCTGGACCGTCATCAAGAGGGTACCTAGCTTGCTACGTTGTTAATGACTTTTACCGACCACATTTAGACCATGAATGCTAAACTTACTGACATACGGTCACTAACGCCCCCGATATTCTCTATCCAAATTTTAAAAGTAAGTATGTGCTTTTGCAGGTTGCTACCGTGTCGACTCACCAATTGAAGCTTCTCACGGACGCTGTACACGATGTAATTACGTTATTCTATTGATTAATTTCCTCAATCTTTTTCAAGAAAGCAAAGTGCATATATTTGTTTGTTTGTATTGGGCGTAGGGCTTTGAGATGAACGCGAGACCCCTTCAGAAGTTGAATGGCAGAGATATCAGCCTTTTCTGCGCTCATGATGACCACGAACGCTATTACGCTGCTGCTGATTATTAATTATCTCTATACTTGAGCCAACCTGACGGATTGATAGCATGTATGTTAATGTAAGATAATATCAGTATATATCTTCATTTGACTAGCTTACAATTGTCGGCGAATAATTGTTTCTACTGAAAACTATATATTCAGGTGTTGGCAATGGCGAACAAGAGCAATGACATGGAACATTGCAAACGATCGTGACTCTGCCACAAGCAGGGATGTTTGTTGGCCTTAGCATGGTTCTTATAGTTCCCTAATAAAGTCAAAGTCATAGACGTGTTGTTGTTGTTGTTATCTTCAATACTTGGATAATTAAGAGTCTAATCTAGTATGCTATGTTATTTGTGTCTTCTTCCTTCTATTGCAATAAAAAGCACGTCACTCACGGCATTGCCATTTTCTTGACAACATGTGCTAGACCATAGTTTCTTGGAATCATTGCATAACATATCCAGTCTAATGTGTCATTATATTATGTAGTATCATTGTCATCTTTAAGTTCAATGTTTCGTTCTTTTCAGTTTTTATTTAAATTTATGTATTAGTATCCTTCAAGAAAGTGTGCTACAGATCTCTATATTTGTTCCCCTTCCTTCTTTACCACACTATATAGACGGGCTTCTACACCCAGTTGGGTGAGATTGTGCTACTATATTCGTTGTTGTTGGCTTGGTATCATGCATGTGCATGACATGCACGTTTTTCTTAAAATTAATTCTTGGATCTTATCATGAATGTGGACCATGCATGCTGCATGCATGTGATGGACTAGGCAGTTTGCACACACCAGGGGATGTGCATGGGCCAGCCAATAATGCCATGCATTATAGCACACCTGTGAGTCGCAATTCACAAAAGGACCGTCCATAGAGCACCTCCCACAGGCTACACGAGATGGGATGCAGGAGCATCTCCCGTACGACGTCGTGCTCAGTTTTCCCGGGCCCTTGTCAATTATCCGTGCGTCTAGGTAGGACCCGGAGATTCACATGGTTATACTACAAGACAGAGAGAGCGCGTTAACAAAACTAGATTTACGTGATATATTTGTGCATACCTTCGCCGATTCTGCCGATGTCCCATTCATGAGATTTATTTCGCGGCTTGCACTCCAATATCAACCTGCTGATTTTGCCGAGTTGGTAAGAGAATGCGGCGCAGATAGAAAAATCCAGGTAGATGTATTCAAAATACTATCTACCACGCGGAGGGTCTGCGGCTGTTTCCCTACCTACTCCGATGTCCCTTTCATGAGAATAAGGACACCGAAATTCATGCGCCATATTCCACTTCTTCTGTCTGGCTTTATTTAAAAAGCTAGCTAGTAAACGCAAACACATGCAACAACTTCTTTGTCTTGTTGGCAACTCACTCGGTTGGTCGTCAATTAGTCAGATGCCCATACATCTAAGATTTGCTCCGTCTGTTCTAGTCTTAGCAAATATTGTTGAGCACATCAAATTGGCAGGCTGAGCATCTTTCCCAGTCTGAGTTTTCAGTGGACAGAGACGTTGTTGTCGACTACCACTACAGGAAAAAACTTTAAAGCCGTGTACCCAAAGAACTCGGCTTATGTCGATATAAACTCGGTTTATATATAAGCCGAGTCAAACTCCCGGCTTATATGACATGGTTTACACTTGATCAGCTTATACGCTATAAGCCGAGTGCCAGTGGGAAAACACTCGATTTACTTATAAGCCTTGTGTTTATACGAGGCTCTCGGCTTACTAAAGTAACATGACAGCAGCCGGAAGATAACGGCCACGTGTCACCATCAGTATAAACCGAGTGCCCTCAAGCGCTACACGGTTTAAATATAAACCGAGTGCCTAACAGAGCCGCACGGTTTAAATATAAACCGAGTGCCTGCATGAGCCACACGGTTTATATATAAACCAAGTGCCCACGAGCACTACACGGTTTAAATATAGACCGAGTGCCTAAGGGAGCCACATGGTTTAAATATAAACCTTGTATCTGCACGAGCTGCACGGTTTAAATATAAGCCGGGTGCCTTTGTACACGGCTTATAGGACATCCACTGTTAAACATATCCTATAAGCCGGGTGCCTGCATATGAAACACTCGGCTTATACAGCTCCCCGTGGCATAATATGCCTATAAGCCGGGTGCCATGTCCCTGGAGCACACGGTTTATATGCCAAATACTAGCATATTTTTTTCCTGCATGCTTCAGCGAGCAGCAGCAAGATGGCTTATATATCCAGCAATATATTGATCGATCCAGCAAGCAAAATGACCAACAATATATATTCAGCAATATATTGATCCAGCAAACAAAATGACCAACAATATTTATCCAGCAATCAAAATGACCAACAATATATATCCAGCAATATATAGATCCAGCAAGCAATATATATCCAACGGAAGTCCACACATGCGTACATATGCAACAATAGTTCGCAAACAAAAGGATCATAAGTTCCAAGTCCACACATGCGTAAATCATGTATGTTATTATTCCTAATTGAGCAATCGATTCAAAAGAAATTCACAGGATTCTGCCCTCATGAGTAAATCTACATACTTTTTAGTGCACATTCAATATTCTGCGGGCAAAAGTTTGATCTTACACTGCAAATTTTGAGCTTTCTCAATAGAATCAGAAAACAGAACAGCAAGTGCTGATTGCTTACTCTTATGATAACTTCAATTAGAGCCAAGTCTGGTGGGATTTGTCCTGAAAATAAGTAAGAAAAACATAGAAAATGGCATTAGATACAAACAGAATCATAAGACCATTGCTCTAAGAAAAAACTGGATAGCAAATGAGAAGGATGAGACATCACTGAAATTATAATTTATAAATTGCATGGAATCTCTAAAAGGCTTATATTTAGGAACGGAGTGAGTATATCCACAAGCATGGCCCAAAAAACACAACATTACTAAAATGTCTTTCTAATTTTGATGGAGGTACTGCCTAAAGTAGGGCAAGAAATCCCAAATTAGAACACCAGGAAGCGAACCTTTAAAATGAATATTTATATTGGAACAGAGAAAATAACATAAAACAGACCTGATAAATAAGCCACTCGATGCAAGGGTGAAAAATAAAAAGGAAAAATATGCAACAAACATGTCTGAATAATGATCTGCAATCAAGTAATTTTAGAGATGTCATTTTGAAGAGAATATCTTAAGTAGAGCACTGCATGTATTTCTCATACTACGTGAAAAGAAAAGGCCATACTATGCAAACTACATATGGGCATATTTTTAGAAGGAAACTTTCTCAGGTTCAAGCAGACATAATTTCATTTTGTTCTTAAGACGACATATGGATATATTTTAGAAGTAAACTTTCTCAGGTTCGACCAGTCATAATTTCATTTTGTTCTTAAGACGACTTCCATTCCAGCAAAAAAATTGGCGACAAAAGAGACCTTATTTTGGTTCTAAAATACACACAGAAATATCAAGTATATAGCAGCTGAAGTGCTCCTTACCTCCTCCCAGTAGCTATTCAGAAATACATCGGCGGCGATTGCAGCTTGCAGTATCACAAGCAAGAATACAAAGATCACGTGCTACATACATGGCAGGTTAAGGCAAAATAGTCCATATCACCAAGACACAGTACATCTAAGGTCACAGAGCTCCAAGAACATAACTGGGACTTAAGGTTTCAGCAAACTATTATTAGGAGTCAACAATTCCAGTTCTAAACTTAACTGCTAGAGACATGACCCTCTTTTTGAAATATCATTTATATTTTTGAAATGGATATATCTGGAAAAAAGCACGCAAGGTTTGGTCTTTATGTGACAACGCAAAAGGCTTTGAGGAATTTTGCTAAACCAGTAGCAGCTGCCATGTAAGCACACTTAAATAGGCTAACGCAACTCCTAGTATCAGACGCTTCCAAGGATACACAAGACAGGCAGGGGCTGTTTGCAGTTTCAGCGGCGATGTGGCCCGAGCAGGTCAGCAAGCACATGATGATTCCCAGGCGGAGAAGAGTGTAGATAAACCTGCATAAAAATTGATCTCTTAATCAAAATAGCCATCCCATATTACATACAGTATATTCATAGAGCTGTTTTACGGTGACTGGGTTAGTACTCGGAGTACTTAGCAATACTTACATGTCTGATCACGTCTGATTTTTATTGGCCGTCAGATCTTGCGGAGAATTTTAATTGATTAAATTTAATATGTTAATTGCCATAAGGGCATAATGGTCCAGGGGGAAATATCTTTTCTTGAACCGATCACCTGAGGACCAGATCCATGTCTACTCGATCCAGTTCAGAATCCTCCTCCGATCTATTCGTCGCCGCTCGCCGCTCTTGACCTTCTCCGTCCTCGACCTGCCCGGCGAGAGGAATAAATTCATTGTCCTCGTCCTTCACCCAAACAACCCCAGCCCCCCACGCCATCACCGAAGAAGAAGAAGGCCGGATCTGCGCCGGCTGAATCGGCGGCGACCGCGGCGGGCGATCCCATCTCTTCGCGTGTACCATCCTTAAGGTATGAATTCGGCTTGGCGTTCTGCTCGTTCTCTTGGCCGTTGCGCCCCTCCATCGTGCATGCAGTACAACCTCAACCCCACAAGATCCGGGTACGGACTAGAACAACGAATGGAAAGCTTCATCGTGGCATAGTTTCTCTTGAGCTAATCGCATCATGTTTGTTTAAGTAAGATGTTGAGGGCATTGCTTACTTCCTTTGGTACCGCGGAAAAAAGTGACTTACTTGACATTTGAGATGAGATATACTAAAGGAAGATGAGATACTGGTTCCATAGTTCACTTAATTTAGTTTATTAAAGTAATCATCACTTTAGGTTTGCATAGTGCATGAAATATAGTTTAAAGGAAGATGAGATAGTACTTGTTGGACGTTGATGATTGGTTTCCCTCACATGTCAAACGAGCAAAGTCTTTTCCATGCACTTGTCTTTGCCTATGAGCTATTTTACACCTGCAACATTGATAAACAGAAAGATGTTGATGATTGGTTTCCCTCACATGTCATATGCAGGAAGACATGGCATATGCAAGTGATGAGAGTATGTTCGAGTATGTAAATGTTGTCAGCAAGATGTTTGATAGTGAGGCTGAAGGCTATGAATTCTACAACAAATATGCTCTTGAAAAAGGTTTTAGTGTGAGGAAAAGCTATGTTGAGTGGGATGGATCCAACAAATACATAATTTTAAGGAAAATTGTGTGTAGTCGTCAAGGGTTTCGCGAAGAGAAGCACATGAAAAGAAAGATGGAAGATAGAAAGAGGAGGCCACGAAGTTTAACTCGGGTTGGGTGTAATGCTAAATTGGTCATTACGAGACAGAAGGAAACCAGTCGGTGGTTTGTCAAGGATTTCATCGATGAGCACAGCCATCCTCTAGCCCCATGGGATCTTTCTTGTCTGCTGCGTTCGCACAGATGAATTAGCGATGAGCAGAAAGCGGACATGGAAAAATGTGGGATCCGCAAATACCGTATTATGGATATTTTGTGCTTTCAATACGGTGGATTTGATAAGGTTGGATGCATAAAGAGGGACGGTTATAATTTCTGCCATGCTAATAAGCAGGAGACAATCAGTGCCGGTGATGCTAATACGGTGATCATGCACATGATGGCGAGGCGAGAGCGAGATGTGGATTTTTTTCTTCAAGTACTTGGTAGACGAGCATGGCCATCTGAAGGGACTGTTCTGGGCTGATAGTCAGTCGCGACTTGACTACGAGGCTTTCGGAGACGTCATTGTTTTCGATAGCACACACAGAACCAACAAATACAATCTTCCATTCGTGCCGTTTGTCGGGTTGAATCACCACCGCAACACTGTTATTTTTGGCAGTGGTATAATTTCTCATGAAACAAGCCAGGCATACGAGTGGATGTTGCAGACCTTTTCTGATTGCATGGCACAGAAGCATCTGATATCTGTGATCACAGATGGGGACCTTGCAATGCAGAGAGCAATAAGGGTGGTCTGGCCAGACTCAACCCATAGACTATGTATATGGCACATTCAGCAGAACATTGTACGCCATCTGCATGATGACGACGTAAAGAAGGAATTCAGATCTTTCATTTATGATACTTCTTGCATTGAAGAGCATGAGATAAAATGGATACAATTCTTACAACGGAATAAAGTAACCAGTGAGGAGTCTTGGCTGCATCAGATGTATCAGATGAGAAAGTTGTGGTGTGCTCCATATCTTGAGGGGCGTTGTTTCCTAGGATTGAGCAGCAATCAGAGGAGTGAGAGCTTGAACTCTGTGCTACATACGCATCTTGAGGGTAAGATGTCGTTGTTTGAAATGCTAGAGCACTATGAGCGTTGCCTTGCGTCGCGACGGATTAACGAAGCTCGCCATGACGTCGAAGCCTTGCAGTCCGTTCCATTTACAGAGGAAAATGCTTCGCCGCTTGAGAAACACGCCGCAAAAGTTTTCACACCTAGTGTCTTTAAGATGGTCTTATGGAGCATAGATGCTGTCAGCAAATGTCAGATCAGAGAGATACTAGATGGATCAGAAGATTCCACTTATGTTGTGTCCAAGCAGGAAAGAATGGATAAAAAGTTTGGAGTGCGCATTGAATAGCAAGGAGGTCTTTTGCACAGGGTGAGTTGTTCTTGCCGTAAGCTGGAATACGCAGGCACACCATGTTCTCACATTTTTTACATATTGGGGATTTTAAAACAAACAATTCTGCCAGGTTGTTGCGTTCCCACTAGGTGGACTATGAATGCAAAATGTGCATATGCACCTACCAGAAAAAACCAGATGTATGACTATTCGGTAAGCCTGTAGAGGTACCGCGAGTTGCGGAATTGTAGTCACGCCGCAAGTTTCAAGGCATGCCACTCTGGTGAGGACTATCACCGTCTAAAGATGCTTTTGCAAGCACAACATCATGGCAAGCAATCAAGTTTTGAACAAGCTGACAGCAAGGAGTCAACTAATGCTCAACATAACAGCATTAGGTTTGGCCCATTGATGCCGCACTCGGAGAAAGTTGATAAGGTTCTGGATCCCGTGCATGTGCCAGTACGAGGTGCACCGAAGAAAAGGCTGCAGGCAAAGACAAAGAAGTCAAGATCACAGAATATCTGTGACTATTGCAAGAAACCAGGTCACAATCGACGTAAATGCGCTAAATTGCTAGAGGTACAAAATATGTTCATATTTAGTTTTTGCATGTGTTTTACACATAATTGATGTCCATGTGATTTATTTTATTCTTCTGTGTAGGATCTCGAGGCTGAACTGTGATATCTACATACAGCATGAACCGACGATGAGCCAGAGAACGTCGTATGCCATTCAGCTTTGTGTGACGTGGTCTTTACATTCTATTTCATCGTGACAGTAATTTAGTGAAGTGTGGTTGTACTGCCATGTTACTGTATTAGTTCGACATCTTTCGTTTCCATTTTCTGTGTGTATCATTTGATGTCCAACTTTAAGAATGATGATGTATTTTGAACAGGAATAAGGGCTAGCATGGAGCACTTGTTATTGTCGAGTAGAATAATTATTGTGATGTATTTCTGCACGCACACACGGCCGCCAGACGGATCTCCCGCGCGATCCCACGGTCTGCATGGCTGGCTCGGTGCGTGTCCATCATTTAGGTGAGACTACCGACGCCATGCATGCATGGCAGGCCATTTTCCTACGTCGACCCAAACACCGGCCCATCCGAGGTTGCAGCTCCGGACGGCCCATGTCGCGTACGATCTAGCACGTTGTTATCGTCTAACTAAAAATAGTCCCACCTCGCCCCTCGACCAGCTCCTTTACCTGCTTAAATACCTTCATCGAGGTGATTTTAGCAAGCGTTGGTCCTCATTGTAGGATGAATATGATTCTTCACCCTTACTACGGTTGTCATGCATATTCTTCATTTACAGAGCAATAATGACTTACGTATTTTTTCAATAAGCGGGGCCCACTGGGGTGTGCTTGGAAATCTTTGAGAAACCTCCATGCACATTCATCTTCGCTGCATGCAAATCGGGTGACAGCCGCTGTGCCAGTAGCTGTCAAGGCCTTGATGAATCACTATTCACATGCAGGTCCCCGACTCTTGCATGCAGGTCCCTCCGGAATGCGGGCATTTTTTTGACCACCTCCAAATCACCTCAATTTTGGCACAGATGATCTCTTCCACAAACAAAACTAGGTTTCCAAGTTTTTGTATTTTTTGAATTTTTTTGAATTTATAATGCCCTCTAGACTGACTGTTGAAAACATCGGTCTATGCCTCAAGGGGGCATTGTAAAATAAATTTTATCAAAATTTTCTTTCATAGACATGTTTGACACATGTGGGTAACCATGTACAAGAAAATTTGGGTGATTTGGAGGTGGTGGAAAAATTCACCTTTTTCAAAAACTGGCTTAAGTGAGACCAAATGGTCCCTCCGAAATGTGGGCATTTTTTCGACCACCTCCAAATCACCTCAATTTTGGCACAGATGATCTCTTCCACAAACAAAACTAGGTTTCCAAGTTTTTGTATTTTTTGAATTTATAATGCCCTCTAGACTGACTGTTGAAAACATCGGTCTATGCCTCAAGGGGGCATTGTAAAATAAATTTTATCAAAATTTTCTTTCATAGACATGTTTGGCACATGTGGGTAACCATGTACAAGAAAATTTGGGTGATTTGGAGGTGGTGGAAAAATTCACCTTTTTCAAAAACTGGCTTAAGTGAGACCAAACGGTCCCTCCGGAATGCAGGCATTTTTTCGACCACCTCCAAATCACCTCAATTTTGGCACAGATGATCTCTTCCACAAATAAAACTAGGTTTCCAAGTTTTTGTATTTTTTGAATTCTTTTGAATTTATAATGCCCTCTAGACTGACTGCAGAAAACATCGGTCTATGCCTCAAGGGGGCATTGTAAAATAAATTTTATCAAAATTTTCTTTCATAGACATGTTTGGCACATGTGGGTAACCATGTACAAGAAAATTTGGGTGATTTGGAGGTGGTGGAAAAATTCACCTTTTTCAAAAACTGGCTTAAGTGAGACCAAATGGTCCCTCCGGAATGCGGGCATTTTTTCGACCACCTCCAAATCACCTCAATTTTGGCACAGATGATCTCTTCCACAAACAAAACTAGGTTTCCAAGATTTTGTATTTTTTTGAATTTTTCTGAATTTATAATGCCCTCTAGACTGACAGCTGAAAACATCGGTCTATGCCTCAAGGGGACCTGCATGTGAATAGTGATTCATCAAGGCCTTGACAGCTACTAGCACATGGTGAATTTTTTATGGCTGCAGTGACTGTTTTGGTGCCATTTTTGATCTCCTAATATGGTTGCATTGATCATTAATTTTAGAGCAAAATATGGGTAACCAGTTTTTGAAAAAAGGTGAATTTTTCCACCACCTCCAAATCACCCAAATTTTCTTGTACATGGTGACCCACATGTGCCAAACATGTCTATGAAAGAAAATTTTGAAAAAATTAATTTTACAATGCCCTCTTGAGGCATAGACCGATGTTTTCAGCAGTCAGTCTAGAGGGCATTATAAATTCAAAAAAATCAAAAAAATACAAAAACTTGGAAAATGCAGCATTAAATCAAGGTGTGTACAACTCTAGCTTGTTCTTGCCAACACTACTAGGAAAAGGCATGCTAGTGGCGCACCGATTTTGCCTTCTAATGGCGCACTACTGGTGCGCCACTGGATGTTGTTTTGGCTGATGTTGTTTTGGTGCTGTTTTGGTGCCATTTTGGATGGCTGCAGTGACTGTTTTGGTGCCATTTTTGATCTCCTAATATGGTTGCAGTGGTCATTAATTTTAGAGCAAAATATGGTTGTTATTTTTCTGTTTTGTTTCAGAAACAGGAGAAACCAAAGGGCCCACGTGTCCCCTCCAGAGTTTTCGAGGGCCAAAGGGCAGGACGTTTGAGTTTTGGAGGCAACTCCCCACGTCTCCCCTCCACTGGCAACTCCCCACGTCTCCCCTCCACTGGCA
This sequence comes from Triticum urartu, assembly GCF_003073215.2. Lineage (NCBI taxonomy): Eukaryota > Viridiplantae > Streptophyta > Magnoliopsida > Poales > Poaceae > Triticum > Triticum urartu. The sequence goes on from NC_053028.1 coordinate 695,561,565, forward strand.
ACTCCCCACGACCATGACGCAGGTAACTCCCCTCCTATTCCATTGCCGCTCCATCTTCCTCCCTCTGCCTCCCTCCTCATTCCATTGCCGCTCCATCTTCCTCCCTCCGCCTCCACCATCAAGCAACTCCCCTCTGCCTCCACCATCGCTGGCCAGGAGGGCAATGGCGGAGGAATCGTGGAGCAACTCCCCTCCGTCTGCCAAGAGAATGGCGGAGGCATCGTGGAGCAACTCCCCTCCGTCTGCCAAGCATCACCGTGGTGAGGCATCTGGCAAGGAGCCGCTGGTGGTCGACGACGACGTTCCGTTCCCCGGGCAGAAGCAGGACTACACCGTGCCGCTCATGGTTGATATCCACCTGAAGGAGAAGATGGATGTCGTATGCACCAGCAATCTAGACGAAGCCGACAAGAGGATCCGCGACATGAGGAGCAGGCTCGGCGGCATGGTTTCTCGGTCGATCGGCGTTGATGTCGAGTATACCAGGGAAGACAAACCTCCGCAAATGGCTGCAGTTCTGCAGTTATGCATGGAGGATCTCGTCCTGGAATACCACATCACCGCGGCAACCAAATGGTAAAAACATCCAGTTATGAAGTTTCTGAAGTTCTGAAGTTTCTATCTAATTAGTAGTTTCTGAAGTTTCTGAAGTAGATGCAATAGTTCTGGAGTTCTGAAGTAGATGCAAAACTAGTTTTGAAGTTCTGAAGTTTCTGAAGTTCTAAAGTTTCTGTCTAATTAGTAGTTTCTGAAGTAGATGCAATAGTTCTTAAGTTCTGAAGTAGATGCAGTACTAGTTCTGAAGTTCTGAAGTTTCTGTCTAATTAGTAGTTTCTGAAGTTTCTCAAGTAGATGCAATAGTTCTGAAGTTCTGAAGTAGATGCAATACTAGTTTTGAAGTTCTGAAGTTTCTGTCTAATTAGTAGTTTCTGAAGTTTCTCAAGTAGATGCAATAGTTCTGAAGTTCTGAAGTAGATGCAATAATAGTTCTGAAGTTCTGAAGTTTCTGTCTAATTAGTAGTTTCTGAAGTTTCTGAAGTAGATGAAATAGTTCTGAAGTTCTAAAGTAGATGCAATACTAGTTCTGAAGTTCTCAAGTTTCTGTCTAATTAGTAGTTTCTGAAGTAGATGAAGTAGATGAAATAGTTCTGAAGTTCTGAAGTAGATGCAATACTAGTTCTGAAGTTCTGAAGTAGATGCAATACTAGTTCTGAAGTTTCTGTCTAATTAGTAGTTTTTGAAGTTTTTGAAGTAGATGAATTTGATGCACCAGATTAATTTGATGCAGGCCCAAGGAACTCCGCCCGCTCCTGCAGGAGAAGAAGCTGTACACCTTTGTTGGCTTCTCCATTGGAGGTGACAAGGAGAAGCTGAAGTTGTCTGGTTTGGAGATCAACCCCGACAAGTACGTCGACATGCAGTGCAAATGGAGAGTTCCAAACAATGGAAAGAAGTGGTAGTCTTTGGCTGAGTTTGCAGCCAGCCTCATCCACCCATCCTACAAGGAAATGAAGGGGAAGATCAACAAGAAATTGGACCACAAACGATGGGGGGACAGCCCACTGCCAGATTACCTCATCGAGTATGCAGCGAAATATGCGTATGTCACCTATGAGGCATGGAAGAAAATCGAAACCGTCAAAGAAGGTTTGGAGCAATGGCAAGAGGCGGAGGATCATTGGGATGACCCCTACTACTGGGGATATTGAGTTGTTTGTTGTATTGTGTGTCTCAGTTTGTAGTTATGTGGTTGAACAAGTTTGCTTTTGTTATGTTGAACAACTTTGCTTTTGTAATGATGAACAAGTTTGCTTTTGTTAAGTTGAACAAGTTTGCTTTTGTAATGATGAACAAGTTTGCTTTTGTTATGTAGTTATGTGATTGTTATGATGCTGGTGCAGAACACTTATGGTTGTGATGTGATGCTACTGCTATATCGTAGTGCGCACCACATGACAGGTGCGCCATTAGTGTCCATTCCATCTATAGCCTTTTTCCTAGTAGTGCAAAATGCAGCATGATGGAATGGCTGCAATGGAAATAATGGTGCCAAATGCAAAAAATGAAATATGACAAAAAAGCCCGCCTACTTGCCGCTTAAAGTTCACAATTCAACGGCCTGCATATGACTAGCAACCCAATCATTTATTGGGCCAGGATGCAGAGGCCCATCAGATTGTGATAACAGGTAGCAAGTAGGCCCACAGGGTAGGGACGGGGACGGTTAGGCAATGTGCTGCCCGCTTTAGAAAGGAACTTGAGAGGGAAAGTTCAGCCCGCTATATAAACCGGTGCTAGCTCCGCTCGCTCGGCGAGGTGGGGCTAAACTCCCTGCACCCTTGGGATGTGCCCGGCGTGACACTCGCTTGGGCCTAATTCGGATGGGCCGTCCCACGCCAGCCTCACCCGCTGGGTCGCTGGATGGACCGTTGGGCCATCTCGTTGTCTGCGCCTGAGGCATGCATGCATGGGAATGGCGGCGACATGGGTTTGCATGCGCAGGTGGCGGACGTGAACTTTATCTATCCGAACTATGTTACGATTTCTACCCGAAAACAAGCTCCCGTGCGACGCGCTCCCGTGCGACGCATGCCTCTCGCGTGATACGCGATTCCGATGCGACTGCGTGCCAAGTTTTATAGATGGAAACTTCTTTAGATGCAATGCCATCTCAAAAACAACTCAGAAACAATTGTATGATTGATCATAAAACACATGCATTGTTGTTCAAAGAACTGTCTCATGAATAAATTGTACCATAATTGCGAACATAGTGTGAAACAGAAAACAATGTTTGTTTGCAACAAAATAATCCTGGTTTGAAGCTTAAACTGGTTGAAAAACAATTGAGCCTACTCCATATTGTCTTCTCCACTGCCAAAATCCAGTGACTTCTTGCGTTGCGTCGTTGGAGATTGCGTCGGGCTTGGCGACGACCCATGTGCTTCAATCTTTTTCTCTTTAACATCAATATAACCATACAACTTAAGTTGTTCTTAGTCTTTCTTTGCCAACTCTCTAGCAAGACCCTCCATTTCTTGGATTCTCACTTCCTATAGAAAACCATAGGAATTGTATTAGGAAGAACTCAAAAAAGACGTAGCCATAAACTAGATGCATGTAACATTTAAAATTTGAACCTCTGAATCAATGCCATCCTCGGGAAAACAACCCGCAGTTCTATTGTACACAATGTACAGGTGACATGTCTTGCTGCCATTCAGATCAAAAAGCATTTTTTGTACATCATCTGGTCCTGCAATCAAGAACATTCCTTCTGGTAGCTTCCACACAGACCCGGGTAAGAAGTAGTACAGTTCTGCTCCCAGTTTGCAACCAAAAGTATCTCTCATTTCACTCATAATGAGATCGTAGGTCACTTTGGCGGGTTCAAAAATTCTGACTTCTGCCGGGTGTTCATCAAAGTATGCTCTCAGGACATGTGACATCTCATCATCCCTACTAACAAAAAATTCCATGACCAGCACCTAGTATCTCACATCAGAGTTGATACATTCAGTGAGTAAAGGGGCAAACATAATTATTTATGTGCATAGCAACATTGCGGCGTTGTTACCTGCTTTTGTGGAATGTATCCTTCATGTGGAGTGACTGGGGATTGTGCCATCTCAAACCTTCTCGCCTTGTTATGTGGAATGTATCCTTCATGTGGTGTGACTGGGGACTCTGCCATCACAGGCTTCTTATCCTGCGTATGAAACGTCGACAGTGGGTTTACACACAAGTTTTGAAAGGTCATACCATATCTTGGGTATGCATCCTTGCGAGGTACTTACAAGGGGAGAATTGATGATATGTTGTTGGGGTGGACTGATGTGGCATTGAACGGGTGACTCTATCGCAATGTCTCGAGTGAATGGCGACTGTGCCGTCTCATGATGCTTAGCCTACATACAATCGCCGACATAAGGTTGCCACAAATTGAAGATGTTTGTATCATAGAATACGTAAGTCCTTAATATATAGAATCGGTGCGAGATACTTACAGGGGGAGAATAATTGAAGACATGTTGTCGGGGTGGCCGTGAGATCGCACGGTCTTCTAACATATGTCCTTCCAAGCGGACCTTCTCCAGCATGGCCTTATAATCGATGTCCGACCGCTCCTGTAGCAGCTTACTGTCCATATCCGCACGTGCCTGAAACACATACGCATCCATCCTGACTCGCTCTGTCTGTATAACACTGTCCACAAGCTTCCGGTCCTTCTGCAACGTTTGATGCATTTCCTTGTAGCCAAGGACAAACTTTTTTTCCATGTACTCACAGTCCCGCTTATACTTTTCTTCAATCTCAAGACGCATCTTCGCCATCTTACGGGAAAACTCCTCACGCTCCTCCTTTATCATCCTGTCCATGTATGAACGTTCTTTTTTCAGTTTCTTATCTACCTCATCGCGATCCTTTTGCACCTTCAAGTCGATCTCCCGGCGCGCTTCATGCAAAGACTTGTCGTACTCCGCACGGTTGTTATGCGCCTCTGAGACCATGGTCCCTACAGCAACACATATACCCATAGTATGAAAACTGTATCCACAACCTCATCCAACTAATTCGAAACAATACGACCATGAAACAATATTCAGAACCAGTTCTTACGATCAACTACTACAAACTATCAATCAAAAAGCTCTTGCATGACATCCTATACTCGAATTACACCAGAACTACTCAACTATGGCAAAACCTGGATTTTCTAATCTCTTCGGAAATGACTTCTTGGTCGAATCAATGGAAAAAATAATCAGCACTGCAATCGAAGATGGGAGCAGCCGTGGAGGAGACCTTTTTAATCCGGCGTTGGCGTGGAAGCTTGAGAAGCGATGGCGTGATCCCGGCGATGGCTATGTGAGGAGAAACAAGGTAGATGGGGTGGTTAGGATAGGGTAGATATGCGGTATAATGGGAAGGTATATATCCGTGATTGTAGGGTTAATTAGTTATTTTAAAGTAATGCGCTTCGATGCAAGTTTTTTTAAACGAGCGTGATCTTTTCGGGGTTTCCAAAACATGTGCACTGACCGCGGGTCCAACCACATATCACAGAAGCCCGAGCCATCGCCGTGCCCATGCCAAGCCGCCGCCCACCATTGCCTCCCTTTCCCTTGCCCCACCAAATTGTTATTCTTCTCCAGCGACGAAGCCTGCCATCGCCGGTGGACGGTGAGAGACGAGAGATGTCCATGTCCAGTTCGGCCTCTCCGTCATCATGGCCGCGGTATGGTTCACTGCCGATGACCAGATTCCCCGACTGCCCATGCATCGCGCCACTGAAGCATTTGACAACCATATCGGAGAAGAATGGAAACCATGGGCGGGAATTTGTGAAATGCGATAGCAAACCAGAAGCGGGGAAGGTTAAATCTATGTTCTGTTGTGTCTTTTTGCTATGAATTCTGACCCCAGATTTATATTTATTTCCTCGGAATTGTGATTTAGGGTTTCCCTTCCCTATTTCAGAAGCTGAAAACATGCAAGCATTTTGAGTGGCTAGATGAATACGTTGAGAGGCTTCAAACGGATGGCTTAATTGATTTGCCCATTGATTTGAGGCACGGGGCAACCCTAGAGGCAGATCTGCCATCGGCGGTGGATAATAAGGGCTATGCCAATGTTCCTCTGATGGTGGCGGATGCGGAACTCAAGGTGGAATTGAAGAAGATGAACAATAACTTAAGGTAGTTGATCGATCTGAATAAGCACGCAAATCTGATGGCCGCGGGATTTTATTTTTCAATAATTGTTGTGGGATTTGTTTACATGTTGATCATCACACATTAGAAGTTGTTAACAAATTATTTCAGTCAGCTTCTGTATAAGCAATGTCATTTGTGCTTAAGGCCTTGTATGACCAGACCAAGGAAAAGCTCATTCGTAATCTATTGGAAAGGAAAAATAAAATTGAAAACTGATTTCTTGTTTCCAAAATAAAATTTGTGCTTAATGCCTTGTATGACCATATTCTGCCATGTCTTGGGGCACAACAAGATGAGGCAGTTTCTGTTTGAACAACAAATTTTTTATGTTAGCAAATTTGTAACGTATTCTTCTCTAAAAAGGAAGAGCAATAAATTCATTCCAAGAATTTGCAGAAATAATTGTCAACCCATTTTCGTTGGTAATTACGAGATATGTTCGGTGCAATTAGTGGCTAACTGGGTTTTTTTGAGGAATAGTGGCTACTTGGTTTGATACATGCCAAACATTACGTTCAGATTAGTTGCATTATTTTGTTCATTTTTTACCCAAAAAATCTATACAAAGTGTTAATTGGACAATGTGAACAATGTGGCATGAAGGTTGTCGGATGGTACCGGATGGAATACATTGTAAACCAACCCTAAACCCAAAAAACCAAAAAACCCTGAACCCTAAACCCTGATAACCCTAACCCCCCCCCCCCACACACACACGAAACAGTAAAAACATTCAAAATTTTGCCCCACGTGGAAACCATTATGCATGAATTCTCTATGGGGTCATGGGATGCCATGAAGAAAGTTTGGGATTATACACGCAAGTACGATCTCTGACACGCGCATTTCCGGCCTAGCATCACAACACCCCGAAAGCACTAGCTGGGTTCCTCACCTGTATGAAACCAACCCAACATCGATTCGGTCCAGTGGATGGATGCATGCTCTATGTGGCACGAAGTTTGTCGGCCGATCCAGTCAACGGACCGGATCGATGCTACCGGAGGGAATCCGTTGTAGACCAATGCTCCACCAATGTCTGGTGTGTGCTACGTCCACCGTAAGACAAACATAGTTACGTCAACCCTAGAACCCTTAAACCCTAAACCCTGATAACCCTAACCCCCCCCACTAAACCATAAAAACATTCAAAATTTTGCCCCACATGGAAACCATTATGCATGCATTCTCTATGTGGTCATGGGATGCCATTAAGGAAGTTTGGGATCATTAGTACATATACATGCAAGTACGATCTCTAACACGCGCATTTCCGGGCTTGCATGTCAACACTCAACCCTAAACCCTGATAACCCTAACCCACCCACCCCCCACTAAACCCTAAACCCTAAACCCTAAACCCTGATAACCCTAACCCCCCCCCTCCACTAAACCCTAAACACTGAACCCCTAAACCCCTAAACCCTAATAACCCTAAACCCCTAAACCCTAAACCCCTAAACGAGTTGACAAGATTTTCTTATTTCTTTATATCATTTATCCAAATCTCACATAACTCACGCGGCCCACCCCTCCCTAAATCCCGCGATTACAGCTCCGCATTCTAACCACCCGGGCCGTCCGCACCTCCCACGACCGCTGCAAGATCAGATCGGAGACGCCGGTCGCCCACAGAATAGAGGAGTCGGCGGCCACCACTCGCTGCCCACCGCCAACGTGATCTGAGGGCTCGGACGTCAGTGTTCTTCTCGCCGCCTCCTCCTCGCGTGAACGCGCCGTTTTTCCTTTGCGCCGTCGACCGCGCTATACTGGCACTTATAGTTTCCCACGCACTAACCGCCGCCATCTACTCGGTGGCACCGTCTCCAAGATAAGGTATTACCTGATCGTAACTCTTTATAATCGTTGTCCGCCGCTCCTTTAGTAGTTGAACCCTCATAGGTTTTGCACCCAAATAGGTTCTGTGCTTAAACCCATAAGTTGATCATATGTTAAATGACCTAGTTAATTTTGTGAAAATTAATTCTCTGCTAATTTTGTTATACATTTTCCAATTTTGTTCAGATTAATTGAGCTGGATTTTATCATTGCATAAGAGCCAGCAATGTCAGTTTCAGATACGAACCTTCATAATGGAGAAAAGCCCATCTCCGAAATTACCGATGCGGTAAGTAATTGACTGTTTGTGTACAATCGTTTCGTACACATAATTCATGTGTACTCACTATAATTTAATGGCATGTAACAGGAACTCGCCGAAAAGCATGGTCATATGAAGTTAGTATGCTCACAGACAAGGTTCGGAAAAACCATGAAACTGTTGTCACAAGACCACAAAAAGTGCATCATATCAGAAACCAGTCTTGGCGGTCTAACCCAGATGCATGAAGTGACTCTATGATGCATAATGTTGGTTAGACTAGCCAAGAGCATAGATATGGACACGCAATCCATTACCATCGGTAAAACGCCAATTCCTATAATAGAAGAGGACGTGCAAGGTATATTTGGCATTCCGATAGAAGGGGAGGATATAGAGCCACATATGGAAATGCAAACCGACACAGAATTGTTTACCACCTATGTAAACAATGGGCAAATTTTGATTTTTGACCTTGAAACGGCGATCCGAGCTTCCAAAGCCCCAGACGGCGATTTCCTGAGACGGTTCATTCTGTACGCAATTGGTACTGTTCTAGCACCAACAGCACAACATTATATGAACTCGAAATTTCTCAACCTTGTTACAGATCTTGAAGACCTTCGGAAATTTAGCTGGGGATGTTTCACACTTAATCACTTCTTCAAGTCCGTTCACAAGTTTAGAAATCGAGATCACGTAAATCTACAAGGAAATCTAATTCTGCTCCAGGTTAGTGATAGATCACTACTTAATGTCCTTTAATTATTGTTCTGTTGCATATCTCTATGGTGATGAACTAATTTATTGTGTAGTATTGGTACTGGGAGCACGTGCGTAGTGGCCGATTAATGTATGCTTCTAGACCCCCTCCATTGATCGCACGATGGGACGAAATGATGGCTACTTTAAGAAGCGATGCTTACGAGAAAGGTGGTCTTCATAACGGGCTGGTACCTATCTACAATTGAACTTTCTATATCCGATTTTTTATTTGGTACAAATGGTTCATTATATTTTATAAAAATAGGCTGTCATGGAAATTTGTGCTCCTCAACGACCGTCCGAGAATTCTAATAATTTTCCAAGAAAAAAAGATGAACATGTGCATCAACATGATTCGTATCGAGCACCATCACAAGGACAGCAATTTAGTAGCCAGCAAGTATATACTCCAAGGACTATTTGTTTTTGCAATATCACAAATAGGTGTCATGGAACCTCATTCATTTAGCTATTGTTATCAACGAGGTTTTATTTTGTTTACACAGATTGAAATGGTAGTTGAAGTCATGAATGCACGCATTACTGATCATGAAAAGAAGGTAGGCAGGAAGTTAATGGAAATTGAGCACAGATTTGATGTCAAATACCAGACTCTAGGTGAAGACTTGATCGACATGAAGACTAAAACTGACACTAATCCTAGGTTGTCGAAGGCCGAGGACGAAATTAAAGACTTATGGAGGGAACTCCATGTATGTCATACTGTGCATTTTGTATTTTTTTATGAATATTTTCCTTCATGTTCATTATTGTTTGCATTGTTACAGGAATTAAAATACGAATTTACAAGCAACCGACAATCAGTGTCACAGAAAGGAGGCATGCAGGTGATCAATATGGCCCAACACGTCAATATCTAAAAGTAAATAACTAATGATGAACTACCTTTCTTCATTGTAGGATCAAGTCAATGTGTGCAATTCATGCCTGACAGGAACTCCTAGGGCTAGCCAATTCACGACAGGGACTTCGAGTACACCAAGTGCAAGACATGTGACGGAAAACAATGAGGAACCACAATTAACTCCGATGAAGCCTGTCTTTGGTAATGATTACAAGTTCACGGTTGAGGACATAGAGACAGCCGTTTACATCCGCGGAACATACGACCCTGTTGAAATAGCTAGAATCGAAGACATTTCCCTCACAACAGAAAATCTGAAGCGAAATTTGGACGAAAAATACATTTATGGTGATGTAAGCCCATTATACTCTATTCTACATCATTACTGCAACAACTGTCTTATTATTGTATGATTAAAAATTTGGCAGGTTATTATGGCATATGCTCGCATTAGCCAAATTGAGAATGATACTACCTCAATCATATCCCCTCAAGAAACCGAAAAGCTGTTAGAAATGAAGGGGTGGTTCCTGTTGGACGTGCAGCCTCATGGTTAGCTCGTGTAGCAGGAAAATTTGTAGGGCGCCGAAAGGTACACGTTTTCCACACTTTCATAGTTTACGTACACACTGTACACGAAAAATTTCGGTTCTCAACCCAACCCAAATTTTACTGCAGGTGCATGTCCCACTCAATGTACACCAAAACCATTGGATGCTAATGATGTTTAATTTTGACAAAAAAGAAATTCAGACTCTGAACTCCATGAATTATCATTGCGACAAGACCAAGGAAGATTCTCTTGTAAGTGTTCTCTTGCTGCATCTTTTGATCCGCATGGAACATGAGCTCCCAAAGTATCGTAACCCTATGTATAACTCGTCGTACCCTAGGTGGACTCGATTCAGTTCTGCATTAACGAAGCTGTCAAGAAAGGGTTGATATCACCAGCTAATAACATCAATTTTGCCTAATGGACCAAAAAATGCTATGAGAACATACAACAACAGACCGATGGGTACGCATGGCCTCATAAATTATTATTTGCATACACGAATAAGATAACTGATCTTTAACTAAACATCGCAAGACTTCCTGTGTGGTTTGGACACTGCAGTACATGTTGTCATGGAACGGGGATGAAATGACCGATATTTTGAACCAGGTAATTGAATGCCTAATTTAAATTTGTACTTTGTTTAGCTTGAAAGCTATGCTGACGTCAGTGTCGGTTATCCAATATAGGCAAGGATAGATATTTTCAGGTGGAAAATATGTACAGCCTTACTGCATTCAAATTGCAATGCGCTTCGTCTCGAATCATATAAGTTCCCCATAACGGTTAGCGCTACATGAAGAATATATCATTTATTTCATAAGTCTCATGATTAGAACTAACGCAACACTCTCTCTTATACAGAAGGAGGTGTACGATGCCCAGCAAGCAGTTCTACCTGATGCTTCAGAAGAGGACGTACAATTAGTCAACAATCCTGATGGTTCCAACGAACCTGACACATCCAACTCCCAGAAGGATACCGGTGCACCCAACTCCCCCAAAAGGAAGAGAGCACGTGGACGCCCGAGAAATGTAGTCGATCCCGAGCAAGCAGCAAAAACAAAGAGTCTTAAAGAACTGAAACTTAAATTTGACAACAAGACCATAGCCAACCAAGTGTCTTCGTTAACATCACGGTCACGCAGAGAGCATAAACCAGCACCAGCTTTATTGAGCCCATTCAAACACAAATAGGTAGCATCAATTGATACATGCTCATGCTCATGCTCTACTTCTAGCATCATTTGATACACGTTTTGTTCTTATCATAAAGTGGAAATAGGTACTTTTGGCAATCATGAGCATCCTCTACTTATTACAATATATAATGCATTGATACATTCTCATGCTCATGCTCTACTTTTAGCATCATTTGATACACGTTTAGTTCTTATCAGAAAGTGGAAATAGGTACTTTTGGCAATCATGAGCATCCTCTACTTATTGCAATATCTAATGCAGTGATACATTCTCATGCTCATGCTCTACTTTTAGCATCATTTGATACACGTTTAGTTCTTATCAGAAAGTGGAAATAGGTACTTTTGGCAATCATGAGCATCCTCTACTTATTGCAATATCTAATGCAGTGATACATTCTCATGCTCATGCTCTACTTTTAGCATCATTTGATACACGTTTAGTTCTTATCAGAAAGTGGAAATAGGTACTTTTGGCAATCATGAGCATCCTCTACTTATTGCAATATCTAATGCAGTGATACATTCTCATGCTCATGCTCTACTTTTAGCATCATTTGATACACGTTTAGTTCTTATCAGAAAGTGGAAATAGGTACTTTTGGAAATCATGAGCATCCTCTACTTATTGCAATATCTAATGCATCATCAGTACAAAGCTTGATTTGGCAATAGGTGGAATCGGCAATCATTTGCATGCTTTAATTTTGTCAAAAATTAATGCATAGTTCAGTTGTAACTGCTCATAGATATGGCAGGAACATGCTGAGTTATACACTAAACATAGTCATGCCAAGCTATAACTACCATAGTCATATTATTGGAGTTCCTAGCATGCATCACCGTACGGCAGAATAACACAGCAACCATAACATAGACCACCGTACGATACTTGAGTTGCTAAGGCCTTGTACAATGCAAGGTGCTTAGGGGAGTTGCTTATAGAAATAAACCAGGCTTTTCTTAAGAACATGTGCTTATTTGTACAGGGTAGACGCATAACTAGGCGTCTCTCCTATAGAAATAGGCACCGATGCTTCAGAAATACCCTGTTTATTTTTCTAAGCACCACCCTAAGCATCTAGCATTGTACAAGGCTTAAACATGCATCACCAAAATAGTATTAACAACTAGGAACACTAAACCAGAGTAGCAGCAAACTCTTAACATAAACGGCAGATCAACCACCGCTCAGCATAGGTTCAGACATACCATAGGACATCAGTTTTAGACTCCAACAACAAACAAACATAGATAACATAACAGGACACGGCGGTCCTGGGGCAGCAGCAGCACTCTAGCAGCATATCACTTCTCTCCCTTCTTCAATGCATGTTGTAGGGCTCATTGACTTTGACAATCTCGAGGAAGCGTGCGTAGGCAGCATGTTTAGCCAGAGTACTGGCTTTATGCTTCTTACCATGTCCATTGCCAGTGCTGAAGGCATGCTGGATCATGCCATCTATGCCGCCACCGATCACCTTGCAACAGAAAGGGCACCCAATCTTGCCAAAGAAACGGTACTTGATCTTCCCAGCAATCAGATGCCTCAGGGTGTACCGGCTCTTGCTGTGCCTGCTGTCCATGCTGTAGTCCACGTCGTCGTCATCCTCCTGTGAATTAGTGAATTAGTACACATAGAAGAACTCAGCTAATCTATTATGGTACATTGAGTTTAATTACAATGTTTTGAAAGTACACATGTGTAACATGGCAACTATCTATTTGCTAGAAACAAGGCGTATGTGCACATACATAATTGAGCCAAAGAAATTGACATGCATAAATATGGACAGTGGAATAGTTGCATTTATAGATTAGTGCACAAGTAGTACATAATTAACACATGAAAGACTTCATGAAGTGGCTTGGTTTAATGATATTTGATACTTGTTACAGGTGTAATTCTTATTGGAATCAGAAAAATGGCTTCATTATACTCCTCCATGTTTCACACAAGGGGGTTTGTTCTATCTACTGGAATGAAGAAACCATTATTCTTTCTGACAGCAGCAATACTGCTTCTCCAACATTGTTAGACCCTGATAAGTTTCAGAAGGAAATTGGTAAAGGAGCTATGGGGTGTCTCACTGCTCATATTGATGAGAGATGTGGCTGTGATCATCTAGATAACATACTGTGGAAAATTGGCTAGATGAAATGTTTTGATTTTTTGGTATCCAGTGGATATATACTGTCAGCCCATAATTATTAAGGGAGCGATCACTTCCTTTGCAAAATGGAAATCTGTATAGAATTTGCAAATGGATCATCTATGAACATGTGTGCAAACTAATCATCTATGAACATGTGTGCAAATTAATTCATCTACATAAACTAAAATGAATCAGGAACTGCAGCATTTTGTCACTGTCCTTGGGAAGCCAATGGAGAATCCTTCCATATATCCATTGTTTAACCCACTTTTTTCATTAATGTATCCCTGCCATGAACATTTTCTTGTATTTGGGTTCATTACCCCACTTCTTTAATTAATGTATCCCTTGTGAAACTTATGCTCATCTAATTAACAAGACAAACCCCAATGCCTTGAAAAAAACCCAGAGTATCTGCTGGAATCATAATGTGAATCAGATTTAAAAATCCACATCCAACATGAAGATCTATGCTAGATCCTTACAATCCTACATACGTAGAACTAGCACGCCCAAGTGAAATTGATGCTCATCTAGTTTACAAGAAAAACCCCAATGTCATGAAAAAACAGAGGAAAAAACAGAGTACTACCTTATATAGCTCGTCGATGGCATCCTCGTCGAAGTCGCTGCCCTTCCTGCAATCTACGTTGAACTCCTTTATGGCGTTCTCCTCGAAGAGCTCTTCGATTTTGTCATGCACCTTGCGCTTACGCCTTCTCATCTCCTCCTCCTCCAGATCTTCCCCGACCTTGTGCTCGCCGACGGGTGCCTCGACGGCTGCGATGGCAGCGGGAGCAGGCACAATGGTCGCTGCACCAACAGCTTCCGCCGCTATGGCGGACTCTGCCGCTCCACCTACGGCTACAGCCACGGCAGCAGATTGCGCTGCTCCGATGGTTGCCTCCGGCTCGTCCGCCGCATCTTCACGTCCGCGCTTCATCGTCAGTCGAAGACAGGAGGAGGGAGGCATAGGAAGGGAGGAGGGTGGTGAGGAAGGAGGAGAGGGTGGTGAGGTGGTGAGGAAGGAAGAGAGGGTGGGGAGAGGACGAGGGTTTTCTACACGATTTGGGGAAGAAATGCACTGCTCCTGCCTCTTGGAGTTACCGAGAAGCCGCGAGTGCCGATTTGACTTGACACACCCACCCGGCCGTCCCCATTCCACGTGGGGACATGGCGGTCATGCACGCGGTCGTGCACCTCCTGCGGTTTGCCATCAATTGCTATCGGTCTCACAAGTGGGTCCCCTTGTCATCCACACAATCGAGCCACCACATGTACCACATTTTTCTTTCTCCCCATCTCGACCACTCCACATCTTTATGTCTCCCCTTCTCGACCAGCACCGCCGCTGCAGCCATCTCCCGACGACCCCTCTCTTCGCTGCCGGTGCGCGGCCGCCGCCAACTCCGGCAAGTACGTGAGATCTCCCCTCTTCTTCCCTTCCCCAACCGCATCTCCCTACGGAGGCGAATCTGAGCCGATTGGTATGGACTGAAACTTAGTTTTTGGATTGGATCTTGATTTGGTTTCTATGGTTTGAGACCAAATCAATCAATTAGTTTGAGCCGCCACTACCACCTACTGCTGCTTCAAATCCAAGAGCCGCTATTGCCGGCCGGAGCTCGTTGGCTCTCTCGAGCTTTGACGCCATGTCTGATCTAGATTCATGACGTGCCCTCGCATATGGCTTTGTCCATGGTTTGAACCTTTGGATTCAATCCAAAAGTTGAAAACGGTTTGGACTGGGTTGGATGATGAGCGTGTATAGTTCAGTTTCGTCTAGATTCTAAATGAAAATATCTGGATTGGTTTGGTTTTGATGTGTGCCGTGGATTGGACTGGTTTTAGTTTGGATGCCGAACTATTCCCAGGTTTAGATGAGACGGGCATTGCCATTGTCATTGGCATTGCTTTATTACGTAGATGATATAAAATAGATTGATTGGCCATTGCCAGTATAGGTTATCACTATGATTTATTATATGTATGATCTTTGTATTGTACTATGTACAATTCAACTTAGAGTTCAACATGTTCTGTGTAGAATGGAGGAAGCACAATGTGGACGCTGCAACTCACGGTGCCGGACCAGCCTTTCTTCTGCTACGCTATTCGGCATCTACTTCCAGCCTTCTTTTGTTTTTGCAGCGGTAACAGTTTATATGAACCTTCTGACAGTACATTCTTTTTGTTTTTTTGCTATTTCCACTAATGTATTGTGTCTGTTATTTGTTTTTATCTTACACAGATCGTACCATGCAATGTGAGATTGGCATTCAATGAGCTCATCGCAGACACCGTGACCTTCGACGCTCTTGGGGGCCCATACACTATGCAGGTCGAGAAGGGGCGAAAGATAACCCAGATAGGAGGAGATGATTGGGATCGTTTCATAGCCCGCATGCGTCTTAGTGGGGGTGAATTGATCAGCTTCTCGTTCCGAAGAGATAGGCCCAGGATTTTGTTGGGGAACGTAGCATAAATTCAAAATTTTCCTACGTGTCACCAAGATCTATCTATGGAGAGACTAGCAACGAGGGGAAGGAGAGTGCATCTACATACCCTTGTAGATCGCTAAGCGGAAGCGTTCAAGTGAACGGGGTTGATGGAGTCGTACTCGTCGTTATTCAAATCACCGATGATCCTAGTGCCGAACGGACAGCACCTCCGCGTTCAACACACGTACGGAAGGGAGACGTCTCCCATGCCTTGATCCAGCAAGGAGGAGGGAGAGGTTGATGGAGATCCAGTAGCACGACGGCGTGGTGGAAGTAGCGGGATTCCAACAGGGCTTCGCTAAGCGCTGCGGGAGGAGGTAGATGTGTCACGGGAGGGAGAGGGAGGCGCCAGGCCTTAGATTGGTTTGCTCCTCCTTTTCCCCACTATATATAGGGCCAAGGGAGAGGGGGAGGCGCAGCCCTTGCCCCTTCCTCCAAGGAAGGGTGCGGCCAAGGGTGGGGAGGAGTCCATCCTCCCCAAGGCACCTCGGAGGTGCCTTCCCCTTGTAGGACTCTCCCCTTTTTTTCTCTCTTGGCGCATGGGCCTCTTGGGGCTGGTGCCCTTGGCCCATATAGGCCAAGGCACACCCCCTACATCCCATGTGGCCCCCCGGGGCAGGTGGCCCCACCCGGTGGGCCCCCGGGACCCTTCCGGTGGTCCCGGTACAATACCGATGACCCCGAAACTTGTCCCGATGGCCGAAATAGCACTTCCTATATATAATTCTTTACCTCCGGACCATTCCGGAACTCCTCGTGACGTCCGGGATCTCATCCGGGACTCCGAACAACTTTCGGGTTACCGCATACTAATATCTCTATAACCCTAGCGTCACCGAACCTTAAGTGTGTAGACCCTACGGGTTCGGGAGACATGCAGACATGACCGAGATGACTCTCCGGTCAATAACCAACAGCGGGATCTGGATACCCATGATGGCTCCCACATGTTCCACGATGTTCTCATCGGATGAACCACGACGTCAAGGACTTAATCAATCCCGTATACAATTCCCTTTGTCTATCGGTATGTTACTTGCCCGAGATTCGATCGTCGGTATCCAATACCTAGTTCAATCTCGTTACCGGCAAGTCTCTTTACTCGTTCCGTAACACATCATCCCGTGATCAACTCCTTGGTCACATTGCGCATATGATGATGTCCTACCGAGTGGGCCCAGAGATACCTCTCCGCTTACACGGAGTGACAAATCCCAGTCTCGATTCGTGCCAACCCAACAGACACTTTCGGAGATACCCGTAGTGTACCTTTATAGCCACCCAGTTACGTTGTGACGTTTGGCACACCCAAAGTACTCCTACGGTATCCGGGAGTTGCACAATCTCATGGTCTAAGGAAATGATACTTGACATTGGAAAAGCTTTAGCATACGAACTACATGATCTTGTGCTAGGCTTAGGATTGGGTCTTGTCCATCACATGATTCTCCTAATGATGTGATCCCGTTATCAATGACATCCAATGTCCATGGTCAGGAAACCGTAACCATCTATTGATCAACGAGCTAGTCAACTAGAGGCTTACTAGGGACATGGTGTTGTCTATGTATCCACACATGTATCTGAGTTTCCTATCAATACAATTATAGCATGGATAATAAACGATTATCATGAACAAGGAAATATAATAATAACCAATTTATTATTGCCTCTAGGGCATATTTCCAACAGTCTCCCACTTGCACTAGAGTCAATAATCTAGTTCACATCGCAATGTGATTAACATTCACAGGTCACATCGCCATGTGACTAACACCCAAGAGCTTACTAGAGTCAGTAGTCTAGTTCACATCACGATGTGATTAACACTCAATGAGTTTTAGGTTTGATCATGTTGCTTGTGAGAGAGGTTTTAGTCAACGGGTCTGAACCTTTCAGATCCGTGTGTGCTTTACAAATCTCTATGTCATCTCCTAGATGCAGCTATCACGCTCTATTTGGAGCTAATCCAAATAACTGTTCTGCTTGGAGCTATTCTAAATTGTTGCTCCATTATATGCATCCGGTATCTCTACTCAGAGCTATCCGGATAGGTGTTAAGCTTGCATCGACGTAACCCTTTACGACGAACTCTTTTACCACCTCCATAATCGAGAAAAATTCGTTAGTCTACCAGTTACTAAGGATAACTTTGACCGCTGTCCTGTGATCCATTCTTGGATCACTCTTGTACCCCTTGACTGACTCATGGCAAGGCACACTTCAGGTGCGGTACACAGCATAGCATACTGTAGAGCCTATGTCATCAGCATAGGGGACGACCTTCGTCCTTTCTCTCTATTCTGCCGTGGTCGAGCTTTAAGTCTTAACTTCATACCTTATAACTCAGGCAAGAACTCCTTCTTTGACTGATCCATCTTGAACACCTTCAAGATT
>NC_053028.1:695580824-695755390 GCF_003073215.2 Triticum urartu
ATCTTTTGGCTTCAACATTATGAATATGTGTATCACTACTCTTGAGATTTAATAAGAATAGACCACTCTTCAAGGGTGCGTGACCATAAAAGATATTACTCATATAAATAGAACAACCATTATTCTCTGATTTAAATGAATAACCGTCTCGCATTAAACAAGATCCAGATATCATGTTCATGCTCAACGCTGGCACCAAATAACAATTATTTAGGTCTAATACTAATCCCGAAGGTAGATGTAGAGGTAGCGTGCCGACCGCGATCACATCGACATTGGAACCGTTTACCACGCGCATCGTCACCTCGTCCTTAGCCAATCTTCGCTTAATCCGTAGTCCCTGTTTCGAGTTGCAAATATTAGCAACAGAACCAGTATCAAATACCCAGGTGCTACTGCGAGCATTAGTAAGGTACACATCAATAACATGTATATCACATATACCTTTGTTCACCTTGCCATCCTTCTTATCCGCCAAATACTTGGGGCAGTTCCGCTTCCAGTGACCATTCTGCTTGCAGTACAAGCACTCAGTTTCAGGCTTAGGTCCAAACTTGGGTTTCTTCTCTTGATCAGCAACTTGCTTGCTGTTCTTCTTGAAGTTCCCCTTTTTCTTCCCTTTGCCCTTTTTCTTGAAACTAGTGGTCTTGTTGACCATCAACACTTGATGCTCCTTCTTGATTTCTACCTCTGCAGCTTTCAGCATTGCGAAGAGCTCGGGAATTGTCTTGTTCATCCCTTGCATATTATAGTTCATCACGAAGCTCTTGTAGCTTGGTGGTAGTGATTGGAGAATTCTGTCAATGACGCAATCATCTGGAAGATTAACTCCCAATTGAATCAAGTGATTATTATACCCAGACATTTTGAGTATATGCTCACTGACAGAACTGTTCTCCTCCATCTTGCAGCTATAGAACTTATTGGAGACTTCATATCTCTCAATCCGGGCATTTGCTTGAAATATTAACTTCAACTCCTGGAACATCTCATATGCTCCATGACGTTCAAAACGTCGTTGAAGTCCCGATTCTAAGCCGTAAAGCATGGCACACTGAACTATCGAGTAGTCATCAGCTTTGCTCTGCCAGACGTTCATAACATCTGGTGTTGCTCCAGCAGCAGGCCTGGCACCCAGCGGTGCTTCCAGGACGTAATTCTTCTGTGCAGCAATGAGGATAATCCTCAAGTTACGGACCCAGTCCGTGTAATTGCTACCATCATCTTTCAACTTTGCTTTCTCAAGGAACGCATTAAAATTCAATGGAACAACAGCACGAGCCATCTATCTACAATCAACATTAACAAGCAAGATACTATCAGGTACTAAGTTCATGATAAATTTAAGTTCAATTAATCATATTACTTAAGAACTCCCACTTAGATAGACATCCCTCTAATCCTCTAAGTGATTACGTGATCCAAATCAACTAAACCATGTCCGATCATCACGTGAGATGGAGTAGTTTCATCGGTGAACATCATTATGTTAATCATATCTACTATATGATTCACGCTCGACCTTTCGATCTCCGTGTTCCGAGGCCATATCTGTATATGCTTGGCTCGTCAAGTATAACCTGAGTATTCCGCGTGTGCAACTGTTTTGCACCCGTTGTATTTGAACGTAGAGCCTATCACACCCGATCATCACGTGGTGTCTCAGCACGAAGAACTTTCGCAACGGTGCATACTCAGGGAGAACACTTCTTGATAATTTAGTGAGAGATCATCTTATAATGCTACCGTCAATCAAAGCAAGATAAGATGCATAAAAGATAAACATCACATGCAATCAATATAAGTGATATGATATGGCCATCATCATCTTGTGCCTGTGATCTCCATCTCCGAAGCACCGTCATGATCACCATCGTCACCGGCACGACACCTTGATCTCCATCGTAGCATCGTTGTCGTCTCGCCAATTTTATGCTTCCACGACTATCGCTACCGCTTAGTGATAAAGTAAAGCATTACATCGCGATTGCATTGCATACAATAAAGCGACAACCATATGGCTCCTGCCAGTTGCCGATAACTCGGTTACAAAACATGATCATCTCATACAATAAAATTTAGCATCATGTCTTGACCATATCACATCACAACATGCCCTGCAAAAACAAGTTAGACGTCCTCTACTTTGTTGTTGCAAGTTTTACGTGGCTGCTACGGGCTTAATCAAGAACCAATCTCACCTACGCATCAAAACCACAACGATAGTTTGTCAAATAGACTCCGTTTTAACCTTCGCAAGGACCGGGCATAGCCACACTCGGTTCAACTAAAGTTGGAGAGACAGTCGCCCGCAATCCACCTGTGTGCAAAGCACGTCGGGGAAACCGGTCTCGCGTAAGCGTACGCGTAATGTTGGTCTGGGTCGTCTTGTCCAACAATACCGCCGAACCAAAGTATGACATGCTGGTAGGCAGTATGACTTATATCGCCCACAACTCACTTGTGTTCTAATCGTGCATATAACATCAAACCATAAAACCTAGGCTCGGATGCTACTGTTGGGGAACGTAGTAATTTCAAAAAAATTCCTACGCACACGCAAGATCATGGTGATGCATAGCAATGAAGAGGAGAGTATGATCTACATACCCTTGTAGATCGCAACGGAAGCGTTGACACAACGTAGAGGAAGTAGTCGTACGTCTTCTTCCCGATCCGACCGATCCAAGCACCGTTACTCCGGCACCTCCGAGTTCTTAGCACACGTACAGCTCGATGACGAACCCCGGGCTCCGATCCAGCAAAGCTTCAGGGAGGAGTTCCGTCAGCACGACGACGTGGTGACGATCTTGATGTTCTACCGATGCAGGGCTTCGCCTAAGCACTACAACGATATGATCGAGGTGGAATATGGTGGCAGGGGGCACCGCACACGGCTAAGGAACAATCTCAATGATCAACTTGTGTGTCTAGAGGTGCCTCCTGCCTCCGTATATAAAGGAGCCAAGGGGTAGGGGGCCGCCGGCCAGGAGGAGGGCGCAGGAGGAGTCCTACTCCTACCGGGAGTAGGACTCCCCCCCCCCAATCCTAGTTGGACTAGGACTCCCCGAGGGGGAAAGAGAGAGAGAGAGGGGGTCGGCCACCTCTCCTAGTCCTAATAGGACTAGGGGAGGGGGGAGGCGCGCGGCCACCTTGGGCTGCCCCTTTCTCCTTTCCACTAAAGCCCATTAAGGCCCATATGGCTCCCGGGGGGTTCCGGTAACCTCCCGGTACTCCGGTAAAATCCCGATTTCACCCGGAACACTTCCGATATCCAAATATAGGCTTCCAATATATCAATCTTTATGTCTCGACCATTTCGAGACTCCTCTTCATGTCCGTGATCACATCCGGGACTCCGAACTAACTTCGGTACATCAAAATGCATAAACTCATAATAACTATCATCGTAACGTTAAGCGTGCGGACCCTACGGTTCGAGAACAATGTAGACATGACTGAGACACATCTCTGGTCAATAACCAATAGCGGGACCTGGATGCCCATATTGGCTCCTACATATTCTACAAAGAGCTTTATCGGTCAGACCGCATAACAACATACGTTGTTCCCTTTGTCATTGGTATTTTACTTGCCCGAGATTCGATCGTCGGTATCCAATACCTAGTTCAATCTCGTTACCGGCAAGTCTCTTTACTCGTTCCGTAATACATCATCTCACAACTAACATATTAGTTGCAGTTCTTGCAAGGCTTATGTGATGTGCATTACCGAGAGGGCCCAGAGATACCTCTCCGACAATCGGAGTGACAAATCCTAATCTCGAAATACGCCAACCCAACATCTACCTTTGGAGACACATGTAGTACTCCTTTATAATCACCCAGTTACGTTGTGACGTTTGGTAGCACCCAAAGTGTTCTTTCGGCAAACGGGAGTTGCATAATCTCATAGTCATAGGAACATGTATAAGTCATGAAGAAAGCAATAGCAACATACTAAACGATCAGGTGCTAAGCTAATGGAATGGGTCATGTCAATCAGATCATTCAACTAATGATGTGATCTCGTTAATCAAATAACAACTCTTTGTTCATGGTTAGGAAACATAACCATCTTTGATTAACGAGCTAGTCAAGTAGAGGCATACTAGTGACACTCTGTTTGTCTATGTATTCACACATGTATTATGTTTCCGGTTGGTAGCACCCAAAGTGTTCCTCCGGCAAACGGGAGTTGCATAATCTCATAGTCATAGGAACATGTATAAGTCATGAAGAAAAGCAATAGCAACATACTAAATGATCGGGTGCTAAGCTAATGGAATGGGTCATGTCAATCAGATCATTCAACTAATGATGTGACCTCGTTAATCAAATAACAACTCATTGTTCATGGTTAGGAAACATAACCATCTTTGATTAACGAGCTAGTCAAGTAGAGGCATACTAGTGACACTTTGTTTGTCTATGTATTCACACATGTATTATGTTTCCGGTTAATACAATTCTAGCATGAATAATAAATCATTTATCATGATTATAAGGAAATAAATAATAACTTTATTATTGCCTCTAGGGCATATTTCCTTCAGGTGTCTCAACTACATGTGATTAAGGGGGGTCGCAACTGCTAGTTTTCAAGTGGGGCTACAACTGCATGTGTACAAGTGGGGTCGCAACCGCATGTGTTCAAGGGGGCGCAATTGCTAGTTTTCAAGTGGGGTCGCAACCGCATGTGTTCAAGGAGGGTCGCAACTGCATGTTTTCAAATGGGGTCCAACTGCTAGTTTTCAAGTGGGGGCGCAACTGCATGTGTTCAAGGAGGGTTGCAACTGCATGTGTTCAAGTAGGGTCGCAACTCCAAGTTTTCAAATGGGGTCGGGTCGTAACTGCATGTGTTCAAGGGGGTTCGAACTGCTAGTTTCCAAGTGGGGTCGCAACTGCATGTATTCAAGGGCGTTCACAACTGCATCTATTCACATGGAGTCGCAAATGCAAGTTTTCAAGTGGGGTCGCAACCGCATGTGTTCAAGGGTGGTTGCAACTGCAAGTTTTCACATGGGGTCGCAACTGCGGGTTTTCAAGTGGGGCCGCAACTGCAGGTTTTTAAATGCATTTTTCCATATTATCACAAATAGTAGATGTTTCATGTACCGTATACAACAATGGTGACTTTTTTCACCCATGTTAGGCTTGAATGTTTTTTCTTCTCTTTTTCTTTTTTTGCAATTGGTGCTGATTTTTATTCTGTTTTCCCCACCTTTTTGAAGAAATATGCCCTAAAGGCAATAATAAAGTTATTATTTATTTCCTTATATCATGATAAATGTTTATGATTCATGCTAGAATTGTATTAACCGGAAACTTAGTACATGTGTGAATACATAGGCAAACAGAGTGTCACTAGTATGCCTCTACTTGACTAGCTCGTTGAATCAAAGATGGTTAAGTTTCCTAACCATAGACATGAGTTGTCATTTGATTAACGGGATCACATCATTAGAGAATGATGTCATTGACTTGACTCATTCCGTTAGCTTAGCATTTGATCGTTTAGTATATTGCTATTATTTTCTTCATGACTTATACATGTTCCTATGACTATGAGATTATGCAACTCCCGAATACCAGAGGAACACTTTGTGTGCCACCAAACGTCGCAACGTAACTGGGTGATTATAAAAGTGCTCTACAGGTGTCTCCGATGGTACTTGTTGAGTTGGCATAGATCGAGATTAGGATTTGTCACTCCGGTTGTTGGAGAGGTATATCTGGGCCCTCTCGGTAATGCACGTCACTATAGGCCTTGCAAACAATGTGACTAATGAGTTAGTTACGGGATGATGCATTACGGAACGAGTAAAGAGACTTTCCGGTAACGAGATTGAACTGGGTATTGAGATACCGCAGAGCAGATCAAATCTCGGGCAAGTAACCTACCGATGATAAAGGGAACAACGTATGTTGTTACGCGGTTTGACCGATAAAGATCTTCGTAAAATATGTAGGAGCCAATGTGAGCATCCAGGTTTCGCTATTGGTTACTGACCGGAGACGTGTCTCGGTCATGTCTACATAGTTCTCGAACCCGTAGGGTCCGCACGCTTAACGTTCGGTGACGATCGGTATTATGAGTTTATGTGATTTGATGTATCGAAGGTATTTCGGAGTCCCGGATGTGATCACGGACATGACGAGGAGTCTCGAAATGGTCGAGAAATATATATTAATATATTGGACGACTATATTCGGATACCGTAAGTGTTCCTGGTGATTTAGGAGAAAACCGGAGTGCCGGAGGGTTACCGGAAACCCCCCCCCCCCGGAGAAGTAATGGGCCACATGGGCCTTAGTGGAGAGAGAGAGGGTCGGCCAGGGCAGGCCGTGTGCCCCCTCCCCCTCTGGTCCGAATTGGACTAGGGAAGGGGGGCAGCGCCCCCCTTTCCTTCTCCCTCTCATCCTTCCTTTCCCCCTCCTAGTAGGAGTAGGAAAGGGGAGTCCTACTCCTACTAGGAGGAGGACTCCTCCTCCTGGCGCGCCCTGCAAGGGCCGGCGGGCCTCCCCCCTTGGTCCTTTATATACGGGGCCAGGGGGCACCCTAGGACAGACAAGTTGATTGTTCCAAGCCGTGTGCGGTGCCCCCCTCCACCATCATCCACCTCGATCATATCGTAGCGGTGCTTAGGCGAAGCCCTGCGTCGGTAGCAACATCATCACCGTCATCACGTCGTCGTGCTGACGGAACTCTCCTGTGAATCTCTGTTGGATCGGAGTTCGTGGGACGTCATCGAGCTGAACGTGTGCTGAACTCGGAGGTGTCGTACGTTCGGTACTTGGATCGGTCGGATCGTGAAGACGTACGACTATATCAACCGCATTCTCATAACGCTTCCGCTTACGGTCTCCGAGGGTACGTGGACGTTACTCTCCTCTCTCGTTGCTATGCATCACCATGATCTTGCGTGTGCGTAGGAATTTTTTTGAAATTACTACGTTCCCCAATAGTGGCATCCGACTCAGGTTTATGCATAGATGTTATATGCACGAGTAGAACACAAGTGAGTTGTGGGCGATACAAGTCATACTGCTTACCAGCATGTCATACTTTGGTTCGGCGGTATTGTTGGATGAAGCGGCACGGACCGACATTACGCGTACGCTTATGTGAGATTGGTTCTACCGACGTGCTTTGCACACAGGTGGCTGGCGGGTGTCAGTTTCTCCAACTTTAGTTGAACCGAGTGTGACTACGCCCGGTCCTTGTTGAAGGTTTAAACATCACTAACTTGACGAAATATCATTGTGGTTTTGATGCGTAGGTAAGAACGATTCTTGCCCAGCCCGTAGCAGCCATGTAAAACCTGCTGTCGGTGTCAAAACCGGCGGATCTCGGGTAGGGGGTCCCGAACTGTGCGTCTAGGCCGGATGGTAACAGAAGGCAGGGAACACGATGTTTTACCCAAGTTCGGGCCCTCTCGATGGAGGTAAAACCTTACATCCTTCTTGATTAATATTGATGATATGGGTAGTACAAGAGTATATCTACCACGAGATCAAGGAGGCTAAACCCTAGAAGCTAGCCTATGGTATGATTGTTGTATATGGAGTTGATTGCCTACGGACTACAACCCTCCGGTTTATATAGACACCGGATAGGGTTAGGGTTACATAGAGTCGGTTACAATGGTGGGAGATCTTGAATATCCACATCGCCAAGCTTGCCTTCCACGCCAAGGAAAGTCCCATCCGGACACGGGACGTAGTCTTCAATCTTGTATCTTCATAGTCCTGGAGTCCGGCTGAAGGTATAGTCTGGCTACCCGAACACCCCCTAATCCAGGACTCCCTCAGTAGCCCCTGAACCAGGCTTCAATGACGACGAGTCCGGCGCGCAAATTGTCTTCGGCATTGCAAGGCGGGTTCCTCCTCCAAGTTCTTCAAGAAGATTTTTAAACACCAAGAGTAGTGTCCGGCTCTGCAAAATAAGCTTCCACATATTGCCATAGAGAGAATAATATTAATACAAATCAAATCTGCTGACGTATTCCGCAGTGCGTCATCACACTACGGCCAAGTCCTTTACTCGAATCGTTCTCACTTTTCCACCTCAGCGTGTTTTGCGAGGCGGTTTCCTTGGTACGTCTTGTCAAAGCAGAGATCGTGTACCCCCCTTTTACGGGATTCTCATCAATACGGACGTGGGTAACCCAACCGCGCCACTTATCACGGCGCTTGGGAGGCAAGCGAGTTTTACTAGGCAGGTGGGGACGCACAACCGCATCCGCCCATATAAGGGGATAAGGATCCACCTTTTTACCTACGCCTTCTTCCTCCTTTGCCTATCCATCTCCTGCGCACTCAAGCTCCAGCGCCCAAGCCCGCACTTCCCACCTCAACCTTTTCCAGCAATGTCCGGAGCGGGAGGCAAGTGGATGGTCTCCTCCACCACGGAGGGCCAAGTCAAGAAGCTAAGGAAGGCCGGATACCTGTCCAAGGACATCGCGCACCGGCTTCCCGAAAAGGGGCAGCTTCTCCCCACCCCAAGGCCCCACGAGGGGGTCGTATTTCTTCCCCACTTCTTCCGTGGACTGGGTTTTCCACTTCACCCATTTGTCCGGGGGCTCATGTTCTACTACGGCCTGGATTTCCACGATCGGCCCCGAACTTCATCCTCAACATCTCGGCGTTTATCATCATGTGCGAGGCTTTTCTCCGCATCCGCCCCCATTTCGGCCTCTGGCTCAAGACCTTCAACGTCAAGCCCAAGGTGGTGCGCGGTAGCCAGGCGGAGTGCGGAGGCGCCATGGCGGGCAAGATGGCCAACGTCCTATGGTTCGAGGGCTCTTTTGTGGAGACCCTAAAGGGATGGCAATCCGGGTGGTTTTACATCACCGAGCCGCGCGATCCAAAATGGACCGCAGCCCCCGAGTTCCGATCCGGACCCACCACGCGGCTTGTGTCCTGGAAAGAGACGGGCCTGTCGTGGGGTGACGAAAAAGAGGTGACCGGATTGCAAACATGCATCCAGTCCCTGGTGAACAAGCCAATCCGGCTTGTTAATGTAATCCAGGTTATGCTCGTCTGCCGGATCCTCCCGTGCCAACAACAGGATTTTAATCTGTGGGAGTTCGACCTAGCGCAGCATCAAACGCTCAGCAGGCTCTTCGACACGACGTACGAAGATGCCTGGAAGATGCTATTCAAGGGCGCCGAGGCTCCCGCATCCGCTTCCGAGGACCGCGGATACAGCTCGCAGCGTCACGCTAGCGAGGTAAGCCATCTACACCTTTTATAGGATGTTAAGCTTTTTTCATAGTTTGACTCTATGCGGGATCTAAACTCCCTTACCTTTGACAGGCTTGGCGGGCGATATCCGGACCGATTAACTGTCCAGCTCCGCTGCCCGAAGACCCAGCTCCAGCTCTACTAGTGAAGCTGCTGGCTCTGGCGCCTTATGTGGTGCCGGAGAAGAAGGCCAAGAAGAAGAAGACCACGGGGACTCGAAAGAGTGCCCGCAACGTGGTAGTGTCGGACTCGTCATCTGATGAGTCCGAGACGCCTTCCTCCCGTGAAAACGAGGAGGAAGAAGAAAACTCTCCCCCCCCCAGCGGAGGAAGGAGAGAAGAGGAAGGCCTCCCCAACGGGGGAGGCCGAGGGGTCTAGCAAAAGGAAGACCCCTCTGCCGGACCATGCCCCTGACGCCGAAGAGGGCGAAGAGGAGTGGCCAGACAGGGCCAAGCGTCTGGCGAAATCGTAAGTTCGGATATCAGAGTAACTCATGATGTTCCCTTGTTGCACAGCTTTCCCTAATGTCGAATGTAATTATGCAGTCCGCCCCGGGCCGGACTCGACGAGTCATCGAGAGGCTCCTTGAATTCATCGGACGTGAACTCAGTTCCGCCCGCTGTCTCCCCCCGCACCGCGGACGACGCCGAAGTGGCGTCGCGACGAGCTCTGGTACAGGAGGAGGTGGTCCTGGAGGAGCCGCAAGGCGACCTCCCGGACCCCAGGAGTAAAGGGGACAAGACCCCCCAGGGCTCCAAGTCCGGCTTTAAGCTGGACACCGCACCGGAATCTACAACAGTTCCGGACCGCGGTAGGCGAACTCCTTCCAAGAGGAGTAAGCCTTCTGAGCCGGCAGCCTCCGTCCAACCGGAGGTACCGGACAATCTGCTGGAGGTTCTTGACGGCGCCTCCATCGACGAGGAGCACCATACTATTGTGAGTACGGTGATCCAGAAGGTTCAGTCCGCCAAGAGCGGACTGAGTGAAGCTTGCGCTAGCCTTCTAACAGGCTTCGAGGTAAGTAAAAAATATGTAAAAATATAACCGCATAGACAGTAGCCCCTGATGCTCTGTTTGGCGTTCGGAAAGAAAAGCCGAATAGAGGATCTATTAAATTTCGCAGGAGTCTAACAACAAAGAGTCAATATGCGTATGCAGGCTTCCTGCTAGCCACCGCCGCACTGACTGCGGAGGTGGGTGCCCTGAAACAGGGCCTCGAGCGGACCGAGCAAGAGCTCGGCCTTGCCAAACGGCAACTCGAGGAGAAAGAAGGTAAGAAATACCTTACAGAAAAAGTGCCTATAGAAAGGCTTGATTGCAAAAAGAATAACAGGATTGTACTGCTTATTGTAGGGTCCACGACTGAGGTGGCGACCCTTAAGCAGGCGCTGTCTAAGGCCGAAAAGAAAACGGCCGCGGAGCGCACCGAGCGAGAGAAACTTGAGGCCCAGGTCGGCGAGGTGCAGCAGGAGCTCCAGGCTCTCATGAAAAAACATGAGAGTTTGGAGCTTGAGTCCAAGACGCAAGCGTCCGAACTCACGGCGGCCCTTGAGACTGGCAAGTCTGCCAAGGCTGAAGCCCAACAGGCCCTCCAAGAGTTGGAGGAGATGAAAAAGATAGCGGCGGGTAAGGCATTCTTTATGCAAAGCAGAAGTATAAACGTAAAGTACTTGTTACTTACCCGAATCCGGAGCTCTCCAGGGGCATTCGCAGATCTTCCCCGCAGCATATCCGACGCCGCCGCATTCTACCGAGCCGAAGAGGGCAGATCGACGGAGAAGGTGTTCTGGTCTCAGTATGCTGAGGCCGGACACCCTGTGCCCTTGAGCGACCAGCTGTTCGAGCTCCACAAGGCGGCCGAACAGGCCATGAAGGGCTTCATAGTTCGGTTGTGGCCCGGAGAGGCCCTGCCTGGGAGCTACTTCGGGCTGGTGCGGCGACTGGTGGAGGCCTGTCCAAGGCTCGAGGTCATCAAGAGCTCCATCTGCATCGAAGGTGCCCGTAGGGCCCTTGCCCGTGCAAAGGTGCACTGGGGTAAGCTGGACGGTGAGAAGCTTGTGAGGGACGGGCCACCGCCGGGGTAGGAGCATCGCAAGCCCGAGAACTACTATAAGGAAGTTCTTGCGGGTGCCCGCCTTGTGGCGGATGAATGTACCAAGGATGTAATTTTTGAATGAACTCGCTCGTGTTTATCCTGTGCGCTGAAAACTTGTTCATATGCGCTAAGCAATGCTTGTTGAATTTAAAATTGAGAGATGGCCAGTCGTCGGCTTCTGCCCCCATGCCACTAGTGCTGGGGTGTTCGGGATAAACCTGAGCGCTCTTTTTCCCGAAATATCATTGTGGTTTTGCTGCGTAGGTAAGAACGATTCTTGCCCAGCCCGTAGCAGCCATGTAAAACCTGCTGTCGGTGTCAAAACCGGCGGATCTCGGGTAGGGGGTCCCGAACTGTGCGTCTAGGCCGGATGGTAAGAGGAGGCAGGGAACACGATGTTTTACCCAGGTTCGGGCCCTCTCGATGGAGGTAAAACCCTACGTCCTGCTTGATTAATATTGATGATATGGGTAGTACAAGAGTAGATCTACCACGAGATCAAGGAGGCTAAACCCTAGAAGCTAGCCTATGGTATGATTGTTGTATATGGAGTTGATTGCCTACGGACTACAACCCTCCGGTTTATATAGACACCGGATAGGGTTAGGGTTACATAGAGTCGGTTACAATGGTGGGAGATCTTGAATATCCGCATCGCCAAGCTTGCCTTCCACGCTAAGGAAAGTCCCATTCGGACACGGGACGTAGTCTTCAATCTTGTATCTCCATAGTCCTGGAGTCCGACTGAAGGTATAGTCCGGCTACCCGAACACCCCCTAATCCAGGACTCCCTCACCTGCAACAACAAAGTAGAGGACGTCTAACTTGTTTTTGCAGGGCATGTTGTGATGTAATATGGTGAAGGCATGATGCTATATTTTATTGTATGAGATGATCATGTTCTGTAACGGAGTTATCCGCAACTGGCAGGAGCCATATGGTTGTCGCTTTATTGTATGCAATGCAATCGCCCTGTAATTGCTTTACTTTATCACTAAATGGTAGCGATAGTCATAGAAGCAATATTTGGCGAAACGACAACGATTCTATGATGGAGATCAAGGTGTCGCGCCGATGACGATGGTGATCATGATGGTGCTTTGGAGATGGAGATCAAAGGCACAAGATGTTGATGGCCGTATCATATCACTTATATTGATTGCATGTGATGTTTATCCTTTATGCATCTTATTGTGCTTGATTAACAGTAGCATTATAAGATGATCTCTCACTAAATTTCAAGGTACAAGTGTTCTCCCTGAGTATGCACCGTTGCCAAAGTTCGTCGTGCCGAGACACCACGTGATGATCGGGTGTGATAGGCTCTATGTTCGCATACAATGGGTGCAAGCCAGTTTTGCACATGCAGAAATACTCGGGTTAAACTTGACGAGCCTAGCATATGCACATATGGCCTTGAAACACTGAGACCGAAAGGTCGAGCGTGAATCATATAGTAGATATGATCAACATAGTGATGTTCACCATTAAAAACTACTCCATTTCACGTGATGATCAGTCATGGTTTAGTTGATTTGGATCACGTGATCAGTTAGATGATTATAGGGATGTCTATCTAAGTGGGAGTTCTTAATTATGATTAATTGAACTTTAATTTATCATGAATTTAGTCCTGGTAGTATTTTCATAACTATGTTGTAGATCAATTGCTCGCGATGTAGCTCCCCGTTTATTTTTTGATATGTTCCTAGAGAAAAACTATGTTGAAAGATGATAGTAGCAATGATGCGGACTCGATCCGTCATCTGAGGATTGTCCCCATTTCTGCACAGAAGAATTATGTCCTTGATGCACCGCTAGGTGACAGACCGATTGCAGGAGCCGATGCAGACATTATGAATGTTTGGCGAGCTCGATATGATGACTACTTGATAGTTTAGTGCACCATGCTTTACGGCTTAGAATTGGGGCTTCAAAGACGTTTTGAATGCCACGGAGCAAAAGAGATGTTCCAAGAGTTGAAATTAGTATTTCAGACTCATGCCCATGTCGAAAGGTATGAGACCTTTGACAAGCACTTTGCCTACAAGATGGAGGAGAATAGCTCAGCTAGTGAGCATGTGCTCAGAATGTCTGAGTACTACAATCACTTGAGTCAAGTGGGAGTTAATCTTCCAGATAAGATAGTGATTGACAGAGTTCTCTAGTCACTGTCACCAAGTTACTAGAACTTCGTGATGAACTATAATATGCAAGGGATAGCGGAAACAATTCCCAAGCTCTTCATGATGCTGAAATCGGCGAACGTAGAAATCAAGAAAAACATCAAGTGTTGATGGTTGACAAGACCACTAGTTTCAAGAAAAAGGGCAACGGAAGAAGGGGAACTTTAAGAAGAACGACAAGCAAGTTGTTGCTCAAGTGAAGAAGCCCAAGTCTAGACCTAAGCCTGAGACTAAGTAATTCTACTGCAAAGGGACTGGTCACTGGAAGCAGAACTGTTGGAAATATGCCCTAGAGGCAATAATAAATTGGTTATTATTATATTTCCTTGTTCATGATAATCGTTTATTATCCATGCTAGAATTGTATTGATAGGAAACTCAGATACATGTGTGGATACATAGACAACACCATGTCCCTAGTAAGCCTCTAGTTGACTAGCTCGTTGATCAATAGATGGTTACGGTTTCCTGACCATGGACATTGGATGTCGTTGATAACGGGATCACATCATTAGGAGAATGATGTGATGGACAAGACCCAATCCTAAGCATAGCACTAGATCGTGTAGTTCGTATGCTAAAGCTTTTCTAATGTCAAGTATCATTTCCTTAGACCATGAGATTGTGCAACTCCTGGATACCGTAGGAGTGCTTTGGGTGTGCCAAACGTCACAATATAACTGGGTGACTATAAAGGTGCACTACGGGTATCTTCGAAAGTGTATGTTGGGTTGGCACGAATCGAGACTGGGATTTGTCACTCCGTGTGATGGAGAGGTATCTCTGGGCCCACTCGGTAGGACATCATCATAATGTGCACAATGTGATCAAGGAGTTGATCACGGGATGATGTGTTACGGAACGAGTAAAGAGACTTGCCGGTAACGAGATTGAACAAGGTATCGGGATACCGACGATCGAATCTCGGGCAAGTATCGTACCGATAGACAGAGGGAATTGTATACGGGATTGATCGAATCCTCGACATCGTGGTTCATCGAATGAGATCATCGTGGAACATGTGGGAGCCAATATGGGTATCCAGATCCCGCTATTGGTTATTGACCGGAGAGTCATCTTGGTCATGTCTGCATGTCTCCCGAACCCGTAGGGTCTACACACTTAAGGTTCGGTGACGCTAGGGTTATAGAGATATTAGTATGCGGTAACCCGAAAGTTGTTCGGAGTCCCGAATGAGATCCCGGACATCACGAGGAGTTCCGGAATGGTCCGGAGGTAAATAATTATATATAGGAAGTGCTATTTCGGCCATCGGGACAAGTTTCGGGGTCACCGGTATTGTACCGGGACCACCGGAAGGGTCCCGGGGGTCCACCGGGTGGGGTCACCTGCCCCGGGGGCCACATGGGCTGTAGGGGGTGCGCCTTGGCCTATATGGGCCAAGGGCACCAGCCCCAAGAGGCCCATGCGCCAAGAGGAAAAAAAGGGGAGAGTCCTAAAAGGGGAAGGCACCTCCGAGGTGCCT
The DNA here is from genome assembly GCF_003073215.2 of Triticum urartu. Taxonomy (NCBI): domain Eukaryota; kingdom Viridiplantae; phylum Streptophyta; class Magnoliopsida; order Poales; family Poaceae; genus Triticum; species Triticum urartu. Next base: position 695,595,840 of record NC_053028.1, read on the forward strand.
TGGGGAGGATGGACTCCTCCCCCCCTTGGCCGCACCCTTCCTTGGAGGAAGGGGCAAGGGCTGCGCCTCCCCCCTCTCCCTTGGCCCTATATATAGTGGGGAAAAGGAGGAGCAACCATACCTAAGGCCTGGCGCCTCCCTCTCCCTCCCGTGACACATCTCCCTCCTCCCGCAGCGCTTAGCGAAGCCCTGTTGGAATCCCGCTACTTCCACCATGCCGTCGTGCTGCTGGATCTCCATCAACCTCTCCCTCCTCCTTGCTGGATCAAGGCGTGGGAGACGTCTCCGTTCCGTACGTGTGTTGAACGCGGAGGTGCCGTCCGTTCGGCGCTAGGATCATCGGTGATTTGATCACGACGAGTACGACTCCTTCAACCCCGTTCTCTTGAACGCTTATGCTTAGCGATCTACAAGGGTATGTAGATGCACTCTCCTTCCCCTCGTTGATGGTCTCTCCATAGATAGATCTTGGTGACACGTAAGAAAATTTTGAATTTCTGCTACGTTCCCCAACAGTGGCATCATGAGCTAGGTCTATGCGTAGTTTCTATGCACGAGTAGAACACAAAGTAGTTGTGGGCGTTGATTTTGTTCAATATGCTTACCGTTACTAGTCCAATCTTGATTCGACGGCATTGTGGGATGAAGCGGCCCGGACCGACCTTACACGTACTCTTACGTGAGACTGGATCCATCGACTGACATGCACTAGTTGCATAAGGTGGCTAGCGGGTGTCTGTCTCCCCCACTTTAGTCGGATCGGATTCGATGAAAAGGGTCCTTATGAGGGTAAATAGCAATTGGCATATCACGTTGTGGTTTTTGCGTAGGTAAGACGTTCTTGCTAGAAACCCATAGCAGCCACGTAAAACATGCAAACAACAATTAGAGGACGTCTAACTTGTTTTTGCAGGGTATGCTATGTGATGTGATATGGCCAAAAGGATGTGATGAATGATATATGTAATGTATGAGATTGATCATGTTCTTGTAATAGATGATCATGGAGCCCCAAGATGGAGATCAAAGGAGCTACATGATATTGGCCATATCATGTCACTATTTGATTGCATATGATGTTTATCATGTTATGCATCTTGTTTACTTAGTACAACGGTAGTAAATAAGATGATCCCTCATTAAAATTTCAAGAAGTGTTCTCCCCTAACTGTGCACCGTTGCTACAGTTCTTCGCTTCGAAGCATCATGTGTTAATCGGGTGTGATAGATCCTTTCGTTCACATACAACGGGTGTAAGCAAGATTTACACATGAAAAAACACTTAGGGTTAACTTGACGAGCCTAGCATGTGAAGACATGGCCTCGGAACACAGAGACCGAAAGGTCGAGCATGAGTCGTATAGAAGATACGATCAACATGAAGATGTTCACCGACGTTGACTAGTTCGTCTCACGTGTTAATCGGACACGGCCTAGCTCACTCAGATCATGTAATCACTTAGATGACTAGAGGGATGTCTATCTGAGTGGGAGTTCATAAGATGAACTTAATTATCCTGAACATAGTCAAAAGGATTTTGCAAATTATGTCATATCTCACGCTTTAGTTCTACTGTTTAATTATGTTCCTAGAGAAAAATTAGTTGAAAGTTGATAGTAGCAATTATGCGGACTAGGTCTGTAAACTGAGGATTGTCCTCATTGCTTCTTAGAAGGCTTATGTCCTTAATGCACCGCTCAGTGTGCTAAACCTCGAACGTTGTCTGTGGATGTTGCGAACATCTGACATACACGTTTTGATAACTACATGATAGTTCAGATAAACGGTTTAGAGTTGAGGCACCAAAGACGTTTTTGAAACGTCACGAAACATATGAGATGTTTTGAGGGCTGAAATTGGAATTTCAGGCTCGTGCCCACGTCAAGAGGTATAAGACCTCCGACGATTTTCTTAACCTGCAAACTAAGGAGAAAAGCTCAATTGTTGAGCTTGTGCTCGGATTGTCTGAGTACAACAATCATTTGAATCAAGTGGGAGTTGATCTTTCAGATAAGATAGTGATGTTTCTCCGAAGTCATTACCACCAAGCTGCTAGAGCTTCGTGATGAACTATAATGTATCAGGGACATATATGATGATCCTTGAGATATTCGCGATGTTTGACACCATAAAAGTAGGAATCAAGAAGGAGCATCAATTGTTGATGGTTGGTGAAACCACTAGTTTCAAGAAGGGCAAGGGCAAGAAGGGATACTTCATGAAACGGCAATTCAGCTGCTGCTCTAGTGAAGAAACCCAAGGTTGAACCCAAACCCGAGACTAAGTGCTTCTGTAATAAGGGGAACAGCCACTGGAGCATGATTACCCTAGATACTTGGTAGATAAGAAGGCTGGCAAGGTCGATAGAAGTATATTGGATATACATTGTGTTGATGTGTACTTTACTAGTACTCCTAGTAGCACCAGGGTATTAGATACCGGTTCGGTTGCTAAGTGTTAGTAACTCGAAATAAAAGCTACGGAATAAACGGGGACTAGCTAAAGGTGAGCTGACGATATGTGTTGGAAGTGTTTCCAATGTTGATATGATCAAGCATCACACGCTCCCTCTACCATCGATATTGGTGTTAAACCTAAATATTTGTTATTTGGTGTTTGCATTGAGCATAGACATGATTGGATTACGTCTATCGCAATACGGTTATTCATTTAAGGAGAATAATGGTTACTCTGTTTATTTGAATGATACCTTCAATGGTCTTACACCTAAAATGAATGGTTCATTGAAATCTCGATCGTAGTGATACACATGTTCATGCCAAAATATAGTAATGATAGTACCACCTACTTGTGGCACAACCACTTAAGTCATATCGGTATAAAACGCATGAAGAAGCTCCATGTAGATGGATCTTTGGACTCACTCGTTTTTGAAAAGTTTGAGACATGCGAACCATGTCTATTGGTATATATGCATGAAGAAACTCCATGCAAATGGACCGTTTGGACTCACATGATTTTGAATCACTTGAGGCATGCAAATCATACCACATGGGCAAGATGACTGAAAGCCTCGTTTTCAGTAAAATGGAACTAGAAAGCAACTTGTTGGAAGTAATACATTTTTGATGTGTGCAGTCCAATGAGTGCTGAGGCATGTAGTGGATATCATTATGTTCTTACTTCACAGATGATTTGAGTAGATGTTGAGTATATTTACTTGATGAATCACGAGTCTGAATTATTGAAAGGTTCAAGTAATTTCAGGGTGAAGTTGAAAGATCGTCGTGACAAGAGGATAAAAGATCTATGATATGATCATAGAGATGAATATCTGAATTACGAGTTTGGCACAGAATTAAGACATTGTGGAAATTGTTTCACAACTAATACAGCCTGGAACACCATAGTGTGATGGTGTGTCCTAACATCATAACTGCACCCTATTGGATATGATGCATACCATGATGTCTCTTATCGAATTACCACGATAGTTTATGGGTTAGGCATTAGAGACAACCACATTCACTTTAAACAGGGCACCACGTAATTCCGATAAGATGACACCGTATGAACTATGGTTTAAAGAAACCTAAACTGTCATTTCTTAAAAGTTTGGGGCTGCGACGCTTATGTGAAAAGTTTCAGGCTGATAAGCTCAAACCCAAAGCGGATAAATGCATCCTCATAGGACACCCAAAACAGTTGGGTATACCTCCTGTCTCAGATCCGAAAGCAATAAGGGATTGTTTCTGAATCGTGTCCTTTCTCGAGGAAAAGTTTCTCTCGAAAGAATTGAGTGGGAGGATGGTGGAGACTTGATGAGGTTATTGAACCGTCTCTTCAACTAGTGTGTGGCAGGGCACAGGAAGTTGTTCCTGTGGCACCTACACCAATTGAAGTGGAAGCTTATGATAGTGATCATGAAACTTCAGATCAAGTCACTACCTCGTGGGATGACAAGGATGCGTACTACTTCAGAGTGGTACGCAATCCTGTCTTGGAAGTCATGTTGCTAGACAACAATGAACCTACAAGCTATGGAGAAGCGATGGTGGGCCCGGATTCCGATAAATGGCTCGAGGCCATAAAATCTGAGAGAGGATCCATGTATGAAAACAAAGTGTAGACTTTGGGAATACTACTTGATGGTCGTAAGGCTGTTAGGTACAGATGGATTTTAGAAGGAAGACGGACGATGATGGTAAATGTCACCATTAAGAAAGCTCGACTTGTTGTTAAGATGTTTCCCGACAAGTTCAAAGAGTTGACTACGATGAGACTTTCTCACTCATAGCGATGCTAAGAGTCTTTTGGAATTATATTAGCAATTACTGCATTATTTATTAAATCTTGCAGATAGGATGTCAAAACATTGTTTCCTCGACGGTTTTTGAGGAAAGGTTGTATGTGATACAAACCGAAAGGTTTTGTCAATCCTAAAAGATGCTGATAGGTATGCAAAGCTCTAGCAATCCTTCTAAGGACTGGAGTAAGCATCTCGGAGTTGGAATGTATGCTTTGATTAGTGTGATGATCGGACAAGACTTTTGGGCTTTGCCATTTTATGAGCCTTGGTATACCAAAAGTGAGCTGAGCAGTTTGGATGAGAGAACTTGTTATCTCGCCCTAAAGTCACTGCTCGTAAAGCACGTCACATGGGTAGGGTACAACGAATGTACGGAAGGGGATAGAACTGCTTACATCTTATTATAGGACTCTCATTGCTCTTGATTTTGAAATGGAGGAGTATACTTAGCTTTTAGATGATTGGATCTGCATGTTATTGGCTCTTGATGTCAGCAACAGATACTGAGTAACTCCGGCTAGAATCTCTGGAAGAGGAAGAACATACACATATAGGGTATACTTATTTTGAGAGAATCAAGTAGGATTTATTGCACTGTCACAATGCCGAAAAGCCAATGATGTCAAATGGCACTTACTGTCTGTAGTAAACGTTCCAATTTTGTTAATAGGCTACCAAATCACTTAATTTCAAAGGAAGCATCCCCGATTATATGTACACAACTCAAGGAGTGCTTGTTGATACCGGCCTTTCTGCAATTATTCGGCACTTTTCCTTAACCAATTGAGAGTGCGATAATCTGTTACCATGATCCTTTTGGAAGGTTCAAGACTGGATCAGTGGCCAAAGAAGGAGATATACGTTGCACTAGGAGTATCAGTAACCCGGTATCGGATTTATGTGTACTTAAAGCTTCAAAATCGGCCAATGGCGTGAACAGAGCGCACTAAAAGAGACAAACATATTAGTGACGGTTGAGACAGCGTCTGGTCTCCTTCGCCTATTCTTAGAGTATGGGACTCCTCACATACGTCATGCTCTATGCTGGGTTACCCGCAGCTCCGTGAATTTTAGACACTTGCCTCTGAGTCTGTCTCTAACGGTGCAATCTGCTTTTGGATAATACAGGAGTGATCCCAATATACCACTGGGATCACACGCTCCTGCTTCTCGGACGCGCGGGTCCCAGCAAGTGATATCCTGGGTACTAAGATTGGTGATCTCACAGGAAATTTTATCATATTAATGGGAAACGGCAGGGTGTTACAAAGAGTTCGATGCGATCAAGGGTAGTCACCGTAACCGATGTGCCCATAATGCTAATCAACTAACCTATCCTGCAGATCTAAGCTCTGAGCTAGAATACCCCGTGGATATATCACGATATTAGATGTGGTGCACTCCTTATGGTAATGATAGCTGCGCAAAGGACATAAAGCTAATAAGAAACAGTTTTATATCAGAAAATGGGTTACCCAAATTGAAATAGCGTAGTTGTTACAGTTTCAGTGCTTTACATAAGACAACATGATAGTCAACTTGAGTAGCCACTTCTCGGCCCTGATTTAAGCTTAAAAGTCTAAGATTCGTAGTACGGTCATCTGTACTGTCAGACGATTGGAAACTCCTGCAGAGTCTTTAGACTGATGAATTATGTACCATCTTCTCACTCATTCAGCAACGAATTTTGACCTTCTTTTAGTGTGTTCCAACCTCCCTGCGGAAACTCAAATTCATGCACTTCCAAACAAGTGAAAGTTACCTCATTCAAGTATAGTGGACTGTGGGTCTAAATGAAACTAGATCTATTGACTTCTACTCTCAAAGAACGCATTGGTACATTGTTGTCACTAGCTTGACTGAAATTAGTGAGAACTTATCGTTATTGAGTTGTGCTCAAGACAAAATTCACCATGACGCATTGGGTGACAACTCGAACAGGAGTTAATTGGAGTGCTTCCTACCTTCAGTTGTGGAGAGAAAAAGACTTGCACATGCAAAATATGCCCTTGCCCGATGGCAATAATTAAATATTAGACTTAACGTTCCTTTATTCTCATTGCTCTTTCTCTCTCAAATAATAATCTTTTAGTTCTCACATAGCTCGAGAATTGTCAACATTTGTATAGGAAAGCTTCTGTTCTACAATGTTAGTGGTTCGATAAACATAACATACTAACTATATGGTGTCCCTTAGCTCAGGCCTACTTAGTTGTACTATGCTACAATTGAACTATGAATTCATAGATCAAATGGTGACGGTTTTCACCTAGAACCAATACAATAGAGACATTTGGTTCATGTAATGTCTTCGTATTCATGAAATATCATTAATACAGGCTTTATTTGATAACACTTATCCAATTGGGTAGGAGGGTATTTTAGAGATGTTGCTCAATTAGTTGTAATATGGTACCATAAGGAAACCAATCCTCTTGAGGCGAGAGCAAAACATATGATCGTGTTAGTCATCGTAATTAGTTGCCTCTAAAGAACTTGACTCGCGTTAAAAATAGTCTAAAGTGTTTCTAATTATCCTTATTCACTGAACCATCTCGAAACGAATTTTTGGGTGGAACGGATGGCTCAAAGGATTCCTGTGGAATATGACCTGTGTATGCAGAGAAGTGCTTTGGCGGGAGACCGTGAGTGACTAACACCACTAGAAGGTTATACCAAAAATATTACCGCGAAAAAGCAAGTCAACTCGTTTGAACACCTCATTAAGGTAAAAACTGTGGGTGCTTCTGTCTCATAAAAACTAGAAGATTAACTTCTGTTAATCGTAGGCCAACTTCGTGCCCCATAAGTTACATGTTGTTCTTCCCCCACCCCCACGGTGAAGGAGAGTATGTTCACATCGTTGGGGCGTAATAGCGGCTCACGATTTGCGGAATGGGAGATTCATTACTGGAGGGATTTGAGTCATCTCCGATTTGGCATAGTCTGGGTATTTATTTGGGGATATCCTCTGGGCCCACTCAGTGGGGCAACGCCTATGTCGCTAGTACATGTAAGAGAAACTTCATTTCTCCAAGCATTAATATTGGCACCAAGCTTGTTGACTCACCAAGGGTTGATCAAGGGGTGCAACTATGCCCGATTGATGATGTTATTGCAGGAAACGAGTAGTTACTCAAAACCTAAGGTAGACTTGTCTAACCAAACAATCTAAAGATAGGTCCACGGAAGCCTTGTGGAGCAACTAGATTTAGTAAGTTACTACAATCGTCGCCTAAACTCTGTACTCTAGGACATCCACGCGAAAAAACACTTATGTGACGCATATAATGCATAGGGAATATTCGGGTCAAGGAATTGAATACGACCGGTCAATACGAATAAACAATCAGCATAATCAGCTGTTCGTGAGATTTTAGGCATAAGCTAGTGGTTTCGTGAGACCGATTTAGAACGACGATAAAGTGGCTATATCATAGAACTTTAGCAAATAACGGGGATTCAAGCGCATGAGAATTCACTATGCGATTCATTTCGTTCTCTTTTCAAAGGGGTGTTTGGGATTTCGATCCGAAGTTGCTAAGTGACAAATCGTAACTTTTTAATAGGTAACATGTGGGAGCCTATATAAATGAGGTAATCACCACGATTAACACTACCAAAATACCCGCTGACATTTTGGTTAATACATTGTTTGCAAACCGTCGGATTCTGCGCCAAGATCATACTCTTCTTGAGTTCCATCCGCTTCGTGTTCATGGTCTCTCTAATGCCCAGCAAACCCCGCTCTAGGGTTCCTACTACACTTGTAAGGTTTCATGGTTGCATCCTCTCGCCAGATTTAGGCCCGAGCATATTGTACGGGTTTCTTCTTACTTAATCGAATATTTAGTTAATTGCCTCGGTAACCACCACACGGAAGTTTCTTCGGTTGCCGGAATGGTGATTTCCCGTGGACATGGACAGAAGGAGTCCGAGGAATGGTCCGAGAAGGTAAATTAAATAGTTATTATAGTTATGGAAGGTGCTATTTTTCGGCTTTTTACAACGCATACGTGCGCGAGCCCAGGTATTCAGAGTTAGGGGGATCCTCCTCTCAAGAAACAGTTATTGTGGCTGGGTTTGCAAACACCAGAGGAACCGCACACCTGCATGGGCAACGACAAGAAAAGCAAGAAATCACCTCGGTCAAGGAATGTTGCAATAATGAGGTCAAAATCACACCCCTGTATTAGTGATGGAGGGTCACCTGCAGAACAAACCTGACGAGTGAGAACACACAACGATAGGGCTCGAAGTTGTAGGAGGCGTGCGCGGCCTTGGGATAATAGTGGACCAACTACAGCGGAGAGCCACACCAAGCGCCCCCAAACGAGAGCCAGCAACTGAGGGACTCGCGCCCAAGAGCAAGAGGAAAGGAAATGAGAAGAGTCCTACAAAAAAAAAGACGGGAACAGTCCCAGGCAGTCACATCTCCTCAAAGCCAAACCGAAGTCTCAAGCGGGCAGTTTCGGAGGGGGCGGACATACTCCCGTTGGCGCTGAACTTAAATCGCCATCTCAGCACATCCTCATGGAATAAGTTAGCAATGAAACACTGCATGGAGAGCCGCAATAAGAAGCGTGGGGGCCGCACGCAACCGAGCTGGCCGTCAGGCACCCGACCACCCACAGCCGCGGGACTAAACTGGCTAGTCAGTGGTGCGCTCACAGGGTGGAAGAAAATAAGAATATATATAGTGGGGGAAGGGAGGGCAGCAAAACCTGAGCCCTGGCGCCTCCCTCTCCCTCCCGTGACACATCTCCCTCCTCCCGCAGCGCTTGGCGAAGCCCTGTTGGAATCCCGCTACTTCCACCACCACGCCGTCGTGCTGCTGGATCTCCATCAACCTCTCCTCCCCCCTTGCTGGATCAAGAAGGAGGAGACGTCGCTGCTCCGTACATGTGTTGAACGCGGAGGTGCCGTCCGTTCGGCGCTAGGATCATCGGTGATTTGGATCACGACGAGTATGACTCCATCAACCCCGTTCTCTTGAACGCTTCCGCGCGCGATCTACAAGGGTATGTAGATCCACTCCTCCCTCATTGCTAGATGACTCCATAGATTGATCTTGGTGACACGTAGGAAAATTTTGAATTATTGCTACGTTCCCCAACAAGAACTGCCCTAAGTATTTGGTGGATAAGAAGGATGGCAAAGTGAACAAAGGTATATTTGATATACATGTTATTGATGTGTACTTTACTAGTGTTTATAGCAACCCCTCAGTATTTGATACTAGTTCAGTTGCTAAGATTAGTAACTCGAAATGGGAGTTGCAGAATGAATAGAGACTAGTTAAGGGTGAAGTGATGATGTGTGTTGGAAGTGGTTCCAAGATTGATATGATCATCATCGCACACTCCCTATACTTTCGGGATTAGTGTTGAACCTAAATAAATGTTATTTGGTGTTTGTGTTAAGCATGAATATGATTTGATCATGTTTATTGCAATACGATTATTCATTTAAAGTCAGAGAATAATTGTTGTTCTGTTTACATGAATAAAACCTTCAATGGTCATACACCCAAGGTGAATGGTTTATTGAATCTTGATCGTAGTGATACACATATTCATAATATTGAAGCCAAAAGATGCAAAGTTAATAATGACAGTGCAACTTATTTGTGGCACTACCATTTAGGTCATATTGGTGTAAAGCGCATGAAGAAACTCCATTCTGATGGACTTTTGGAATCACTTGATTATGAATCACTTGGTACTTGCGAACCATGACTCATGGGCTGACTAAAACGCCATTCTCCGGAACTATGGAGTGAGCAACAGATTTGTTGGAAATCATACATATTGATGCATGTGGTCCGATGAATGTTGAGGCTCGTGGCAGGTATCGTTATTTTCTGACCTTCACAGATGATTTGAGTAAGATATGGGTATATCTTCTTGATGAAACATAAATCTGAAACATTTGAAAAGTTCAAATAATTTCAGAGTGAAGTGGAAAATCGTCGTAACAAGAAAATAAAGTTTCTACTATCTGATTGTGGAGGAGAATATTTGAGTTACGAGTTTTATCTTCATTTGAAACAATGCGTAATAGTTTCGCAACTCACGCCACCCAGAACACCACAGCGTGGTGTGTCCGAACGTCGTAATCGTACTTTACTAGATATGGTGCGATCTATAATGTCTCTTACTGATTTACCGCTATTGTTTTAGGGTTATGCTTTAGAAACAGGTGCATTCACGTTAAATAGGGCACCATCTAAATCCGTTGAGACGATGCCTTATGAACTATGGTTTGGCAAGAAACCAAAGTTGTCGTTTCTTAAAGTTTGGGGCTGCGATGCTTATGTGAAAAAGCTTCAACTTGATAAGCTCGAACCTAAATCGGAGAAATGTGTCTTCATTGGATACCCAAAGGAGACTGTTGGGTACACCTTCTATCACAGATCCGAAGGCAAGACATTTGTTGCTAAGAGTGGATCCTTTCTAGAGAGGGATTTTCTCTCCAAAGAAGTGAGTGGGAGGAAAGTAGAACTTGATGAGGTAACTGTACCTGCTCCCTTATTGGAAAGTAGTCCATCACAGAAACTGGTTCCTGTGACACCTACACCAATTAGTGAGGAAGCCAATGATGATGATCATGAAACTTTAGATCAAGTTACTACCGAACCTCGTAGGTCAACCAGACTGAGATCCACACCAGAGCAGTACGGTAATCCTGTTCTGGAGGTCATGTTACTTGACGATGACGAACCTACAAACTATGAGGAAGCGATGATGAGCCCAGATTCCGCAAAATGGCTTGAGGCCATGAAATCTGAGATGGGATCCATGTATGAGAACAAAGTATGGACTTTGATTGACTTGCCCGATGATCGGTGAGTCATTAAGAATAAATGGATCTTCAAGAGGAAGACGGACGCTGATAGTAGTGTTACTATCTACAAAGCTCGAATTGTCACAAAATGTTTTTGACGAGTTCAAGGTGTTGACTACGATGAGATTTTCTCACTCATATCGATGCTTAAAAGTTTGTCCGAATCATGTTAGCAGTTGTCGCATTTTATGAAATCTGGCAAATGGATGTCAAAACTATATTCCTTAATGGATTTCTTAAAGAAGAGTTGTATATGATGCAACCAGAAGGTTTTGTCGATCCTAAAGGTGCTAACAAAAATGTGCAAGCTCCAGCGATACATCTATGGACTGGTGCAAGCATCTCTGAGTTGGAATATACGCTTTGATGAGTTGATCAAAGCATATGGTTTTATACAAGACTTGTAGTGAAGCCTGTATTTGCAAGAAAGTGAGTGGGAGCACTACAAAATTTCTGATAAGTATATGTGAATGACATATTGTTGATCGGAAATAATGTAGAATTTTCTGGAAAGCATAAAGGAGTGTTTGAAAAGAGTTTTTCAAAGAAAGATCTCGATGAAGCTGCTTACACATTGAGCATCAAAATCTATAGAGATAGATCAAGACGCTTGATAAGTTTTTTCAATGAGTACATACCTTCACAAGATTTTGAAATAGTTCAAAATGAACGGTCAAAGGAGTTCTTTCCTGTGTCGCAAGGTGTGGAGTTGAGTAAAGACTCAAAACCCGACCACAACAGAAAATAGAAAGAGAATGAAAAGTCATTCCCTATGCCTCAGTGATAGGTTCTATAAAGTATGCTATGCTGTTTACCAGTCCTATTGTATACCTTAGCATGATTCTGGCAAGGGAGTACAATAGTGATCTAGGAGTAGATCACTGGACAGCGGTCAAAATTATCCTTAGAGGACTAAGGAAATATTTCTCGGTTGGAGGTGATAAAAAGAGTTTATCGTAAAGATTTACGTCGATGCAAGCTTTTTACATCGACCTAGATGGCTCTAAGTCTCGATCTGGATACATATTGAAAGTGGGAGCAATTAGCTAGAATAGATACATGCAGAGCATTGTAGACATAGAAATTTGCGAAATACATACGGATCTGATTGTAGCAGACCCGTAGACTAAACTTCTCTCACAAGCAAAACATGATCAATCTTTGGGTGTTAATCACATAGCGATGTGAACTAGATTATTGACACTAGTAAACCCTTTGGGTATTAGTCACATGGAGATGTGAACTAATCACATAAGATGTGAACTAGATTATTGACTCTAGTGCAAGTGGGAGGCTGGAGGAAATATGCCCTAGAGGCAATAATAAAGTTATTATTTATTCCTTATATCATGATAAATGTTTATTATTCATGCTAGAATTGTATTAACCGGAAACTTAGTACATGTGTGAATACATAGACAAACAGAGTGTCACTAGTATGCCTCTGCTTGACTAGCTCGTTGAATCAAAGATGGTTAAGTTTTCTAACCATAGACATGAGTTGTCATTTGATTAATGGGATCACATCATTAGAGAATGATGTGATTGACTTGACCCATTCCATTAGCTTAGCATTTGATCGTTTAGTATATTGCTATTGCTTTCTTCATGACTTATACATGTTCCTATGACTATGAGATTATGCAACTCCCGAATACGGGGGAACACTTTGTGTGCTACCAAACGTCACAACATAAAAGGGTGATTATAAAGGTGTTCTACAGGTGTCTCCGACGGTACTTTTGAGTTGGCATAGATCGAGATTAGGATTTGTCACTCCGATTGTCGGAGAGGTATCTCTGGGCCCTCTCGGTAATGCACATCACTATAAGCCTTGAAAGCAATGTCACTAATGAGTTAGTTGAGGGATGATGCATTATAGAACAAGTAAAGAGACTTGCCGGTAACGAGATTGAAGTACGTATTGAGATACCGCAGATCGAATCTCGGGCAAGTAACATACCGATGACAAAGGGAACAACGTATGTTGTTATGCGGTTTGACCGATAAAGATCTTTGTAGAATATGTAGGAGCCAATATGAGCATCCAGGTTCCGCTATTGGTTATTGGCTGAAGACGTGTCTCGGTCATGTCTACATAGTTCTCGAACCCGTAGGGTCCTCACGCTTAACGTTCGGTGACGATCGGTATTATGAGTTTATGTGATTTGATGTACTGAAGGTAGTTCGGAGTCCCGGATGTGATCACGGACATGACGAGGAGTCTCGAAATGGTCGAGAAATATATATTAATATATTGGACGACTATATTCGGATACCGTAAGTGTTCCTGGTGATTTAGGAGAAAACCGGAGTGCCGGAGGGTTACCGGAAACCCCCCCCCCCCGGAGAAGTAATGGGCCACATGGGCCTTAGTGGAGAGAGAGAGAGAGAGAGGGCCGGCCAGGGCAGGCCGCACGCCCCCTCCCCCTCTGGTCCGAATTGGACTAGGGAAGGGGGGGCGGCGCCCCCCTTTCCTTCTCCCTCTCATCCTTCCTTTCCCCCTCCTAGTGGGAGTAGGAAAGGGGAGTCCTACACCTACTAGGAGGAGGACTCCTCCTCCTGGCGCACCCTGCAAGGGCCGGTGCTACCTCTTGAGCTTGTGTTGGATTTCCCCGAAGAGGAAAGGATGATGCAGCAGAGTAGTGTAAGTATTTCCCTCAGTTTTTGAGAACCAAGGTATCAATCCAGTAGGAGGCCACGCTCAAGTCCCTCGTACCTGCACAAAACGATAGCTACTCGCAACCAACGCGATTAGGGGTTGTCAATCCCTGCACGGTTACTTACGAGAGTGAGATCTGATAGATGTAATATTTTTAGTATTTTTGGTATAGAGATGCAAAGTGAAAAGTAAAAGCCAAAGTAAAAAAGCAAAGCAAGATTAAAGTGATGGAGATTGATATGATGAGAATAGACCCGGGGGCCATAGGTTTCACTAGTGGCTTCTCTCAAGAGCATAAGTATTCTACGGTGGGTGAACAAATTACTGTTGAGCAATTGACAGGATTGAGCATAGTTATGAGAATATCTAGGCATGATCATGTATATAGGCATCACGTCCGTGACAAGTAGACCGAAACGATTCTGCATCTACTACTATTACTCCACTCATCGACTGCTATCCAGCATGCATCTAGAGTATTAAGTTAAAAACAGAGTAACGATTTAAGCAAGATGACATGATGTAGAGAGATAAAATCATGCAATATGAAATAAACCCCATCTTGTTATCCTCGATGGCAACGATGCAATACGTGCCTTGCTGCCCCTTATGTCACTGGGAAAGGACACCGCAAGATCGAACCCAAAGCTAAGCACTTCTCCAATGGCAAGAACTACCAATCTAGTTGGCCAAACCAAATGGATAATTCGAAGAGACTTGCAAAGAAAACCAATCATACATAAAAGAATTCAGAGAAGATTCAAATATTATTCATAGATAGACTTGATCATAAACCCACAATTCATCGGTCTCAACAAACACACCGCAAAAAGAAGAAGATTACATCGAATAGATCTCCACAAGAGAGGGGGAGAACTTTGTATTGAGATCCAAAAAGAGAGAAGAAGCCATCTAGCTACTAACTATGGACCCGAAGGTCTGAAGTAAACTACTCACACTTCATCGGAGAGGCTATGATGATGTAGAAGCCCTCTGTGATGACGGCCCTCTCCGGTGGAGCTCCGGAATAGGCCCCAAGATGGGATCTCGTGGATACATAAAGTTGCGGCGGTGGAATTAGGTTTTTGGCTCCTGTTCCGATCGTTTGGGGGTACGTAGGTATATATAGGAGGAAGGAGTACGTTGGTGGAGCACCGAGGGGCCCACGAGGCAGGGGGCGCGCCCCCCACCCTCGTGACCACCTCTTTGGCTCCTTGGAGTAGGGTCCAAGTCTCCTGGATCACGTTCGGTGAGAAAATCATGTTCCCAAAGGTTTTATTCCGTTTGGACTCCGTTTGATATTCTGTTTCTCCGAAATACTGAAATAGGCAAAAAAATAGCAATTCTGGGCTGGGCCTCCAGTTAATAGGTTAGTCCCAAAAATAATATAAAAGTGGAAAATAAAGCCCAATATAGTCCAAAACAGTAGATAATATAGCATGGAGCAATCAAAAATTATAGATACGTTGGAGACGTATCAGGCATCCCCAAGCTTAATTCCCGCTCGTCCTCGATTAGGTAAATGATAAAAAGAGAATTTTTGATGCGGAGTGCTACTTGGCATAATTTCAATGCAAATCTTCTTAATTGTGATGTGAATATTCAGATTCAAAAGATTCAAGACAAAAGTTTATATTGACATAAAAATAATAATACTTCAAGCATACTAACAAAGCAATTATGTCTTCTCAAAATATCATGGCCAAAGAAAGTTATCCCTACAAAATCATATAGTCTGGCTATGCTCTATCTTCACCACACAAAGTATTTAAATCATGCACAACCCCGATGACAAGCCAAGCAATTGTTTCATACTCTAACTTTTTCAAAACTTTTTCAATCTTCACGCAATACATGAGCATGAGCCATGGATATAGCACTATATGTGGAATAGAATGGTGGTTGTGGAGAAGACAAAAAGAAGAAGATAGTCTCACATCAACTAGGCGTATCAACGGGCTATGGAAATGCCCATTAATAGATATCAATGTGAGTGAGTAGGGATTGCCATGCAACGGATGCACTAGAGCTATAAGTATATGAAAGCTCAACAAGAAACTAAGTGGGTGTGCATCCAACTTGATTGCTCATGAAGGCCTAGGGAAAGATTCCCACTAGTATATGAAAGTGACATAACGAGAGACTCTATTATGAAGATCATGGTGCTACTTTGAAGCACAAGTGTGGTAAAAGGATAGTAACATTGTCCCTTCTCTCATTTTTTTTATTTGGGCCTTTTCTCTCTTTTTTATGGCCTCTTTTTATTTGGGCTTCTTTGGCCTCTTTTATTTATTTTTCGTCCGGAGTCTCATCCCGACTTATGGGGGAATCATAGTCTCCATCATTCTTTCCTCACTTGGGACAATGCTCTAAAAATGATGATCATCACACTTTTATTTTTCTTACAACTCAACAATTACAACTCGATACTTAGAACAAAATATGACTCTATATGAATGCCTCCGGCGGTGTACCGGGATATGCAATATGACAATGATGAATGTGTCATGATAAACGGAATGGTGGAAATTTACATGGCAATATATCTCGGAATGGCTATGGAAATGCCATGATAGGTAGGTATGGTGGCTGTTTTGAGGAAGGTATATGGTGAGTGTATGATACCGGCGAAAGGTGTGCGGTATTAGAGAGGCTAGCAAAGGTGGAAGGGTGAGAAAAAGTGCATATAATCAATGGAATCAACATTAGTCATAAAGAACTCATATACTTATTGCAAAAATCTAGAAGTTATCAAAGCAAAGTATTACGCGCATGCTCCTAGGGGGGTAGATTGGTAGGAAAATACCATCGCTCGTCCCCGACCGCCACTCATAAGGAAGACAATCAATAAATAAATCATGCTCCGACTTCATCACATAACAGTTCACCATACGTGCATGCTACGGGAATCACAAACTTTAACACAAATATTCTTTAAATTCACAACTACTCAACTAGCATGACTCTAATATTATCACCTCCATATCTCAAAACAATTATCATGCTTCAATCTTTTCTTAGTATTCAACACACTCAAAAGAAAGTTTCACAAATCTTGAATACCAAGCATATTATTATTAAGCAAATTACCATGCTATTAAGAGACTCTCAAAATAATTTAAGTGAAGCATGAGAGATAAATAGTTTCTTTAAAACAAATCCACCACCGTGCTCTAAAATATCTAAGTGAAGCACATAGAGCAAAATTATAACGCTCAAAAGATATAATTGAAGCACATAGAGCAAAACTACTTTAGCTCAAAAAGATATAAGTGAAGCACATAGAGCAAAACTACATAGCTCAAAAGATATAAGTGAAGCACATAGAGCAAAACTACTTTAGCTCAAAAAATATAAGTGAAGCACATAGAGCAAAATTATAATGCTCAAAAGATATAAGTGAAGCACATAGAGCAAAACCACATAGCTCAAAAGATATAAGCGAAGCACATAGAGCATTCTATCAAATTTTAATTCATGTATGGCTCTCTCAAAAGGTGTGTACAGCAAGGATGATTGTGGCATACTAAAACACAAAGACACAAATAATACAAGACGCTCCAAGCAAAACACATATCATGTTGGTGAATAAAAATATAGCTCCAAGTAAATTACCGATGGAAGTGGACGAAAGAGGGGATGCCTTCCGGGGCATCCCCAAGCTTTGAATTTTTGGTGTCCTTGGATTATCTTGGGGGTGCCATGGGCATCCCCAAGCTTAGGCTCTTGCCACTCCTTGTTCCATAATCCATCAAAAGAATTCACCCAAAACTTGAAAACTTCACAACACAAAACTTAAAGTAGAAAACTCGTGAGCTCCGTTAGCGAAAGAAAACAAAAAACCACTTTAAGGTACTGTAATGAACTCATTCTTTATTTATATTGGTGTTAAACCTACTGTATTCCAACTTATATATGGATTATAAACTATTTTACTAGCCATAGATTCATCAAAATAAGCAAACAACACACGAAAAACAGAATCTGTCAAAAACAGAACAGTCTGTAGTAATCTGTAACTAACACAAACTTATGGAACCCCAAAAATTCTAAAATAAATTGCTGGACGTGAGTAATTTATCTATTAATCATCTTAAAACATAATTAACTAAATAGCACTCTTCAAATAAAAATGACAACAGTTCTCGTGAGCGCTAAAGTTTCTGTTTTTTATAGCAAGTTCAACAAGACTTTCCCCAAGTCTTCCCAACGGTTCAACTTGGCACAAACACTAATTAAACACAAAAAACACAACCAAAACAGAGGCTAAATAAATTATTTATTACTAAACAGGAGCAAAAAGCAAGGAATAAAAATAAAATTGGGTTGCCTCCCAACAAGCGCTATCGTTTAACGCCCCTAGCTAGGCATAAAAGTGAGGATAGATCTAGGTATTGCCATCTTTGGTTTTAGAGAAAAAGAGAGCAAACTTGTTATCTATGGAATTAATCTTTCTATTTTGACATAGTACATGTCCATTAATGGTAGAAGAAAGATTTAGAATGTTGCGAAAATTGGCATCTAGGCTAGCTTTTATCTCTTTAATAGATTCGTTTTGGTAAGAAAGCAAGAGAGATGTGATTTCAGCTTTCTCATTAATGGGGTGCCCAAATATAGTTTTCATCCTCTCATAGGTATCTATGGGATCCCCTTCAAGAAAACCCCCCTCGAAAATAGAATCTAAAACTTGTTTGAACGAAGCGGGTAGCCCAACATAAAAGCTTTTTATGTAAACCTCAATTTGATATTGGGGTACATAGCTAGCCCGGATCCTTAACAGCCTATCCCAAGCATCTTTCAAAGATTCATCAAGTAAATAACAAAAAATTCAAGAATCATCTTCATCAAAATTACTAAGGTTCTCATTGATAACTCCGGCAAGTTGTTCCATAGCATTCCAATTTATGAGTTTAGATAAGATAGCAGGATTGTCTAAAGCACTAGAACTTGGGAGAGAACCCCCAACTCTTTTTGGTTCTGACATGGCGAGGGAAAAGAGGAAAACAGAAAAAGAGAGGGAGGATAGAGAGAGAGGGCGAATAAAACGGCAAGGGTGAAGTGGGGGAGAGGAAAACGAGAGGCAAATGGCAAATAATGTAATGCGAGAGATAGGGATTGTGATGGGTACTTGGTATGTTGACTTTTTGCGTAGACTCCCTGGCAACGGCGCCAGAAATTCTTCTTGCTACCTCTTGAGCTTGCGTTGGATTTCCCCGAAGAGGAAAGGATGATGCAGCAGAGTAGCGTAAGTATTTCCCTCAGTTTTTGAGAACCAAGGTATCAATCCAGTAGGAGGCCACGCTCAAGTCCCTCGTACCTACACAAAACGATAGCTACTCGCAACCAATGCGATTAGGGGTTGTCAATCCCTTCACGGTCACTTACCAGAGTGAGATCTGATAGATATAATATTTTTAGTATTTTTGGTATAGAGATGCAAAGTGAAAAGTAAAAGGCAAAGTAAAAAAGCAAAGCAAGATTAAAGTGATGGAGATTGATATGATGAGAATAGACCCGGGGGCCATAGGTTTCACTAGTGGCTTCTCTCAAGAGCATAAGTATTCTACAGTGGGTGAACAAATTACTGTTGAGCAATTGACAGGATTGAGCATAGTTATGAGAATATCTAGGCATGATCATGTATATAGGCATCACGTCCGTGACAAGTAGACCGAAACGATTCTGCATCTACTACTATTACTCCACTCATCGACCGCTATCCAGCATGCATCTAGAGTATTAAGTTAAAAACAGAGTAACGCTTTAAGCAAGATGACATGATGTAGATAGATAAATTCATGCAATATGAAATAAACCCCATCTTGTTATCCTTGATGGCAACGATGCAATACGTGCCTTGCTGCCCCTTCTGTCACTGGGAAAGGACACCGCAAGGTCAAACCCAAAGCTAAGCACTTCTCCCATGGCAAGAACTACCAATCTAGTTGGCCAAACCAAATGGATAATTCGAAGAGACTTGCAAAGATAACCAATCATACATAAAAGAATTCAGAGAAGATTCAAATATTATTCATAGATAGACTTGATCATAAACCCACAATTCATCGGTCTCAACAAACACACCACAAAAAGAAGAAGATTACATCGAATAGATCTCCACAAGAGAGGGGGAGAACTTTGTAATGAGATCCAAAAAGAGAGAAGAAGCCATCTAGCTACTAACTATGGACCCGAAGGTCTGAAGTAAACTACTCACACTTCATCGGAGAGGCTATGATGATGTAGAAGCCCTCTGTGATGACGGCCCTCTCCGGCGGAGCTCCGGAACAGGCCCCAAGATGGGATCTCATGGATACAGAAAGTTGCGGTGGTGGAATTAGGTTTTTGGCTCCTTTTCTGATCGTTTGGGGGTACGTAGGTATATATAGGAGGAAGGAGTACGTCGGTGGAGCACCGAGGGGCCCACGAGGCAGGGGCGCGCCCTAGGGGGGTGGGCGCGCCCCCCACCCTCGTGACCGCCTCTTTGACTCCTTGGAGTAGGGTCCAAGTCTCTTGGATCACGTTCGGTGAGAAAATCACGTTCCCGAAGGTTTTATTCCGTTTGAACTCCGTTTGATATTCTGTTTCTCCGAAATACTGAAAAGGCAAAAAAATGACAATTCTGGGTTGGGCCTCCGGTTAATAGGTTAGTCCCAAAAATAATATAAAAGTGGAAAATAAAGCCCAATATAGTCCAAAATAGTAGATAATATAGCATGGAGCAATCAAAAATTATAGATACGTTGGAGATGTATCAGCCGGCAGGCCTCCCCCTTGCTACTTTATATACGGGGGCAGGGGGCACCCTAGGACACACAAGTTGATTGTTCCATTCCGTGTGCGGTTCCCCCTCCACCATAATCCACCTCGATCATATCGTAGCGGTGCTTAGGCGAAGCCCTGCGTCGGTAGCAACATCATCACCGCCATCACACCGTCGTGCTGACGGAACTCTCCTGTGAAGCTCTGCTGGATCGGAGTTCATGGGACGTCATCGAGCTGAACTTGTGCTAAACTCAGAGGTGTCGTACGTTCGGTACTTGGATCGGTCGGATCATGAAGACGTGCGACTACATCAACCGCGTTCTCATAACGCTTCCGCTTGCGGTCTATGAGGGTACGTGGACGATACTCTCCTCTCTCATTGCTATGAATCACCATGATCTTGCGTGTGCGTAGGAATTTTTTTGAAATTACTACGTTCCCCAACACTTTATATAAATAAATATCGGGCGTGAAAGTTTGATTCAATATCATATCAATGACTTACACAGGTACGACCTCACGATTTTTTTCTAATCACATTGATTCGGTACTGTTTTTTTAGATACCTTTTTTTAATGTATGGATAACAATTTCTGACACTGTTTCTTAAAATTTGTAGGTTCTTTCCAAAAACACACATTTTTTGGACAGAATTCATACCTCAAGGGGGAAATAACATCACATGCAGCAACATGAACTAAACAAAGTACAATTACAATGTTTTCTTCTCTCGCCATGTGATTTTTTGCATCCCAAAATATACAAAATGCTAAATTTATTACATTCATTTTTTCGAATAGTCTAGTCAGACTTTGTCTCCTGTTGTTGTTGTGCTTTGTGTCTTGCTCTTCTTCACCCGCCCAGCTGATTGGTTTATCGATCTTTGCTGTTGTCATCGAAGCTGCTACCAACACAATAAGAGCAAACATTTTTAGAATGCAAGTGGGCAATAGGGTAACAAAAATCATAATTTTAAAAAAGCAGGCAAAAAAAATAGGAAACATGAAGCACGTTTTTGACTGCTTTTTTGTCGCTGTGGCTTGACAACACTATCAGCAATTACTGTGCAAGTCGATATGTTGGGTTTCAGAACCACATCGGCTACAGTGAACTTTTGGTTTGGCACACAAAGTTTCCATGAAGGTTTTGTATCGCCCCGATTGTGGACGTCCTTTTGAGATAGCAACATCGGGATTTTGCAGGTTGTCCCCATAACCATCTGGATGCGGGCATATGAGTGGAACTTCTGAATTTTTTGGTCCAACAGTTATTTTCTCACCTTCAGCAGCTTCATCTTCTTTATTCATTTCATCCAATCTCTGCTGCACCCTCTCACTCTCCCCAACAACATATAGATATTTTCTATTTGTTGATGCGCCATCAGAGGCCATATCATCGAGCCTGTTGGACAGAAGTGTGTACTTCAAGTGTTGACTCCCAGCAGTTAGCTCAGCAGGCACATTGAATCGCCTGTCTCATATGTCTTTTCTATCTTTTGGCCTCCATCTATCGATGTAGTACTTTTCAGGAAGTTTTGACATGTTCAGATGAGAAAGAACCCTCAGTACATGACTGCACACAATTCCATCTTTCAAAAATTTCCCACATATGCAACTGAATTCCTGATTTGGATGTTCACATCGACAAAAAATCTCCTTTGCCTGAAATCGTTTGCAGCCAGCATTTCTGTTTTGTATACTTCATATCTCACATTCCTCACAACTTCTTCAAGATGCAAATTGACAACAAATTTCAGCTGGTTTTGGAACCTATAGAAGATCTTTCGGTTGTACATAGTTGTTGGAGAGCGGCCATAGCGCGCCCGAGCTCGTGTGCTCCTGGTACATGGACCAATGGTACAACATGCACGTGCAGATGATATTAATTGATCATGGAAATACGTGGCCAGTTTAAAAGTGTAGATAGTTCATATACGGGCCTTGGCCAGTATAGCGGGGTTACGGCGTCGGCCTTTGCGTGACGGTAATTGACGAACCATTCAGGATGGTCGGGCATCACTTGTTCACTCGTCTCCCACAGGATGGTTGAATATGATCGGACAGGTAGTAGTAGCCTCTACGCTACAGATCTGTATCTACCTTTACAATTTTTTGGAAATGTCTTGTGGTGGTCCATGACATTCGTGAGCGGAATATTTTCCTCTATAACATGGCAAGTTTGAAATCAATTTCTATGGGTCACGCAACAAATTCAGAACATCATGTTTCCCATCACATGGAAAATTTTAGGAAAAATTATAACTTTGACACAACATTTTTATGAATTCTGTTTTCTAAATCACAGCAAACAAAATTATAGTTGTCTCATGGAAATTCTCGAAACAAGTTGTGTTTTCTAAATCATGGCAATTGTTAAAACAAATAGTATACGACCATGGCACCTTAACATATATCGCCATGTTAACATGGCAAATGCAGGTATTCTTTTTCGAATCGGACCATGGCAAGTGCAAGAACTTGGACTTATCATTGTAGCTACCTGATACATCTCCGTCGTATCTACTTTTGCAAACACTTTTGCCCTTGTTTTGGACTCTAACTTGCATGATTTGAATAGAACTAACCCGGACTGACGCTGTTTTCAGCAGAATTACCATGGAGTTATTTACGTGCAGAAACAAAAGTTCTCGGAATAACCTGAAACTTCACGGAACATCTTTTCGGAGATAATAAAAAATCCTTGCAAAAGATGAAGACCAGGGGGGCCCACACCCTAGCCACGAGGGTGGGGGCGCGCCCCCTACCTCGTGGGCCCCCTAGAGCTCTCCGACCTCAATTTCAACTCTATATATTTGCTTTCGTGGAGAAAAAAATCAGAGAGAAGGATTCATCGCGTTTTACGATACGGAGCCGCCGCCAAGCCCTAAAACCTCTTGGGAGGGCTGATCTGGAGCCCGTTCGGGGCTCCGAAGAGGGGAATCCGTTGCCATCGTCATCATCAACCTTCCCCCATCACCAATTTCATGATGCTCACCGCCGTGCGTGAGTAATTCCATCATAGGCTTGCTGGGCGGTGATAGGTTGGATGAGATTTATCATGTAATCGACTTAGTTTTGTTAGGGTTTGATCCCTAGTATCAACTATGTTCTGAGATTGATATTGCTATGACTTTGCTATGCTTAATGCTTGTCACTAGGGCCCGAGTGCCATGATTTCATATCTGAACCTATTATGTTTTCATCAATATATGAGAGTTATTCATCCTATCTTGCAAGTCTATAGTCACCTATTATGTGTTATGATCCGTTAACCCCGAAGTGACAATAATTGGGATACTTACCGGTGATGACCGTAGTTTGAGGAGTTCATGTATTCACTATGTGTTAATTATTTGGTTCGGTACTCTATTAAAAGGAGGCATTAATATCCCTTAGTTTCCGCTAGGACCCCGCTGCCACGGGAGGGTAGGACAAAAGATGTCATGCAAGTTCTTTTCCATAAGCACGTATGACTATATTCGGAATACATGCCTACATTACATTGATGAATTGGAGCTAGTTCTGTGTCACCAAAGGTTATGACTCTTACATGATGAACTGCATCCGGCATAATTCTCTATCACCGATCCATTGCCTACGAGCTTTCCATATATTGTTCTTCGCTTATTTACTTTTCAGTTGCTATTACTATCATCACTACAAAATACCAAAAACATTACTTTTTCTATCATTACCTTTTGCTATCGTTACCACTACTATCATATTACTTTGCTACTAAATACTTTGCTGCAGATATTAAGTTTCCAGGTGTGGTTGAATTGACAACTCAGCAGATAATACTTGAGAATATTCTTTGGCTCCCCTTGTGTCGAATAAATAAATTTGGGTTGAATACTCTACCCTCGAAAACTGTTGCGATCCCCTACACTTGTGGGTTATCAAGACTATTTTCTGGTGCCGTTGCCGGGGAGCATAGCTCTATTCTTTGAGTCACTTGGGATTTATATCTGCTTATCATTATGAAGAACTTGAGAGATCCAAAAACCAAGATTTATCCCTCAACTACAAGGGGAGGTAAGGAGCTGCCATCTAGCTCTGCACTTGATTCACCTTCTGTTTTGAGTAAGCTTGCGACACCTAAACCTGCTTCTGCTATTCTTTCTGATATGTCGCATGTTATTGATGATGCCACTTCTGTTATGCATGATACTTATGATGAAACTACTTGTATGCTTGATACTACTATGCCACTTGGTGAATTTCTTGATGAACAACTTGCTAGGGTTAGAGAGAGTGAAAATATTGAATCTGATAATATTGATGAAAGTGATGATGAAGACTCTCCCTCTAATGAATATGAATCACCTGTCACTCCTGAGGGTTATGTTTTTGAAAAAGAAGCTGCTTTAGCTATTTTAGCTTGCAAAGATAGATATGAACTCAAGAGGTTATTAGCTAAATGGAAGCAGCAATCTCTTAATGCTAGAATGAAACCTGACCCTGCTTTTGCTACTTCACCTATCTATGTTACTGATAAGGATTATGAATTCTCTGTTGATCCTGATATAATTACTTTGGTTGAATCTGATCCTTTTCATGGCTATGAATCTGAAACTCTTGTGGTACATCTTACTAAATTAAATGATATAGCCACCATGTTCACTAATGATGAGAGAACTCGTTACTTTTATATCCTTAAAATATTTCCGTTCTCATTAAAGGGTGATGCTAAGATATGGTTTAATTCTCTTGATCCTGGTTGTGTGCATAGTCCCCAGGATATGATTTATTACTTCTCTGCTAAATATTTCCTTGCTCATAAGAAACAAGCTGCCTTAAGGGATATATATAATTTTGTGCAAAATGAAGAAGAGAGTCTCCCACAAGCTTAGGGGAGGCTTCTCCAATTACTTAATGCTTTGCCTGATCATCCTCTTAAGAAAAATGAAATACTTGATATCTTTTATAATGGACTAACCGATGCTTCCAGAGATTACCTGGATAGTTGTGTTGGTTCTGTTTTCAGGGAAAGAACGCCGGAAGAAGCTGAAATTCTATTGAATAATATGTTGACAAATGAAAATAATTGGGCACTTCCTGAGCCTATTCCTAAACCAACTCCGAAGAAAAGAGGTGTTCTATTTCTCAGTCCTGAAGATATGCAAGAGGCAAAGAAATCTATGAAAGAAAAAGGTATTAAAGCTGAAGATGTTAAGAATTTACCTCCTATTGAAGAAATACACAGTCTTAATTTACCGCCTGTTGAAGAAACATATGATCTTAATCCATTACCTATTGAAGAAATACATGGTCTTGATAACCCGACACAGGTAGTAAAGGTAAACTCTCTCTATAGATATGATAAAGCTGAAATCCCTCTTACTAAGTTTGCTAGCCAATGCTTAGATGAGTTTGATAATTTTATGGTGAAGTAAGAAGATTTTAATGCTTATTTTGGTAGACAATTGAAATACAATTCAAATATGCTTGAACACTTGGGTGATTATATGGCTAATGTCAAAGGTGAACTTAAACTTATTAGTAAACATGCTTCTATGGTTACCACTCAAGTAGAACAGGTACTTAAAGCTCAAAATGACTTGCTCAATGAATTGAATAGTAAGAAAAATGATAATGCTATTAGAGTTATGACTAGAGGTGGTGGAATGACTCAGGAATCTTTGTATCCTGAAGGCCACCCCAAGAGAATTGAGCAAGATTCTCAGAGAAATAATATAGATGCACCTAGTCCTTCTAAAAGGAAGAAAAAGAAAAATGATAGGACTTTGCATGCTTCTAGTGAACCTGTTATTGATACACCTGAGAACCCAAATGATATTTATATTTGTGATGCTGAAACACAATTTGGTAATGAACCTGAAACTAGTGATAATGTTAATAATAATGTTCATGATGATGCTCATCCTAGCAATGATAATGATATAGAAATTGAACCTGCTGTTGATCTTGATAACCCACAATCAAAGAATCAACGTTATGAAAAGAAAGACTTTGTTGCTAGGACACGTGGTAAAGAAAGAGAACCATGGGTTCAGAAACCCATGCCTTTTCCTCCCAAACCATCCAAGAAAAAGGATGATGAGGATTTTGAGCGCTTTGCTGAAATGATTAGACCCATCTTTTTGCGTATGCGATTAACTGATATGCTTAAAATGAATCCTTATGCTAAGTATATGAAAGAAATTGTTGCAAATAAGAGAAAGATACCGGAAGCTGAAATTTCCACCATTCTTGCTAATTATACTTTTAAGGGTGGAATACCAAAGAAACTTGGAGATCCAGGAGTACCCACTATACCATGCTCCATTAAAAAGAAACTATGTTAAAACTGCTTTATGTGATCTTGGAGCTGGTGTTAGTGTTATGCCTCTCTCTTTATATCGTAGACTTGATTTGAATAAGTTGACACCTACTGAAATATCTTTGCAAATGGCTGATAAATCAACTGCTATACCTGTCGGTATTTGTGAGGATGTGCCTGTTGTAGTTGCAAACGTTACTATTTTAACGAACTTTGTTATTCTTGATATTCCCGAGGATGATAGTATGTCTATTATTCTTGGAACACCCTTTTTGAATACTGCGGGGGCTGTTATTGATTGCACCAAAGGCAATGTCACTTTTCATGTTAATGGTAATGAGCATACGGTACACTTTCCGAGGAAACAACCTCAAGTTCATAGTATCAACTCTATTGGAAAAATTCCATCGATTATTTTTGGAGGTTTTGAATTTCCTCTTCCTACTTTTAAGAAGAAATATGATATTCTTGTTATTGGGGATGTGCATATCCCCGTTGAGGTAACATAGTGTTATTCGAAATGTCTCCGGTTCCATGTTATTCGGAATGGGTTCGTTAACAAGACTTGATCAACCTTGTTAGTGGATTCCTTTTGATGAGCATGAGATGGATGAAACTAGAAGGCACAACCTTCTGTACCCTCCTTTTACTTTCTGTTATTTATACTAAATAAAATAAAAAATAGTATTTTTCTGTCTGTTATCTGAATTATCCATGCAATATAAAAATACCTCGAAAATAAAAGTTCTCCAAATGCCCTGAAATTTAAATATGATTTTTTTTGGAATATTGGAGAATATTTGGCACTGAGAACACAGCACGGGGGCATCCACCTGGCCACGAGGGTGGAGGGCGCGCCCTACCCCCTGGGCACGCCCCCTGCCTCGTGGGCCCACGGTGGCCCTCCTCCACTTATTCCTGCACCCACACACTTCTTCTTCCTTCCCACAAACACCAATATCCAGCTCAAGCACGAGTTCTAGCTCATTTTGATGCATTTTCGATCTCCTTGCTCAAAGCACCTCTCACAAAACTGCTTGGGGAGATTGTTCCTTGGTATGTGACTCCTCCATTGGTCCAATTAGTTTTTGTTCTAGTGCTTTATTCATTGCAAATTTTTGCTGCTTAGGTGACCCTATTCTCTTGGAGCTTGCATGTCAAATTTATTCTATTTTGTGACATGAAGTAGTTCTAATGCATGATATAGGCTCTAGGCATTGTAAGGATGGGTCTCTTATTTAGTATGTTTGTGTAGTTGGTCCTCTATTGAAGTTTACTATTAATAAATTTCAGAAATATGTGGTAAGGATTATGTTAGGATAAATGTGTATTATGGTGTCTCAATGGTATAACTAATGAGGTTCTATATGTCTTTGCTATACTGTTGTGTATGCTCTTGGATTTAGTTTGTTAGTGCTACTAATGTATGATCGCTTCATGTCGTCCTTGTGAATGGCCTTCTGAACTTTATGGATCGAGTGGGAATTAAGGAAGAATTTACGCATATTTGCGTAACGCATTAGGAGCTTCGAGGAAGAAAATGGCAGTATCTGTTGGGTTTACGTAGTAATTTCAAAAAATTTCCTACGCACACGCAAGATCATGGTGATGCATAGCAACGAAGAGGAGAGTATGATCTAAATACCCTTGTAGATCGCAACGGAAGCATTGACACAACGTAGAGGAAGTAGTCGTACGTCTTCTTCCCGATCCGACCGATCCAAGCACCGTTACTCCGGCACCTCCGAGTTCTTAGCACACGTACAGTTCGATGAAGATCCCCGGGCTCCGATCCAGCAAAGCTTCGGGGAGGAGTTCCGTCAGCACGACGGCGTGGTGACGATCTTGATGTTCTACCGATGCAGGGCTTCGCCTAAGCACTACAATGATATGATCGAGGTGGAATATGGTGGCAGGGGGCACCGCACACGGCTAAGGAACGATCTCAATGATCAACTTGTGTGTCTAGAGGTGCCCCCTGCCTCCGTATATAAAGGAGCCAAGGGGAGGGGGCCGCCGGCCAGGAGGAGGGCGCAGGAGGAGTCCTACTCCTACCGGGAGTAGGACTCCCCCCCAATCCTAGTTGGACTAGGATTCCCCGAGGGGGAAAGAGAGAGGGGGCCGGCCACCTCTCCTAGTCCTAATAGGACTAGGGGAGGGGGGAGGCGCGCGGCCACCTTGGGCTGCCCCTTTCTCCTTTCCACTAAAGCCCATTAAGGCCCATATGGCTCCCGGGGGGTTCCGGTAACCTCCCGGTACTCCGGTAAAATCCCGATTTCACCCGGAACACTCGTATGTCCAAATATAGGCTTCCAATATATCAATCTTTATGTCTCGACCATTTCGAGACTCCTCGTCATGTCCGTGATCACATCCGGGACTCCGAACTAACTTCGGTACATCAAAATGCATAAACTCATAATAACTGTCATCGTAACGTTAAGCGTGCGGACCCTACGGTTCGAGAACAATGTAGACATGACTGAGACAATCTCCGGTCAATAACCAATAGCGGGACCTGGATGCCCATATTGGCTCCTACATATTCTACGAAGATCTTTATCGGTCAGACCGCATAACAACATACGTTGTTCCCTTTGTCATCGGTATGTTACTTGCCCGAGATTCGATCGTCGGTATCCAATACCTAGTTCAATCTCGTTACCGGCAAGTCTCTTTACTCGTTCCGTAATACATCATCTCACAACTAACATATTAGTTGGTGCTTGCAAGGCTTATGTGATGTGCATTACCGAGAGGGCCCAGAGATACCTCTCCGACAATCGGAGTGACAAATCCTAATCTCGAAATACGCCAACCCAACATCTACCTTTGGAGACACCTGTAATGCTCCTTTATAATCACCCAGTTACGTTGTGACGTTTGGTAGCACCCAAAGTGTTCCTCCGGCAACCGGGAGTTGCATAATCTCATAGTCATAGAAACATGTATAAGTCATGAAGAAAGCAATAGCAACATACTAAACAATCGTGTGCTAAGCTAATGGAATGGGTCATGTCAATTAGATCATTCAACTAATGATGTGACCTCGTTAATCAAATAACAACTCATTGTTCATGGTTAGGAAACATAACCATCTTTGATTAACGAGCTAGTCAAGTAGAGGCATACTAGTGACACTTTGTTTTTCTATGTATTCACACATGTATTATGTTTCCGGTTAATACAATTCTAGCATGAATAATAAACATTTATCATGATTATAAGGAAATAAATATACAATTCTAGCATGAATAATAAACAGTTATCATGATATAAGGAAATAAAATAATAACTTTACTATTGCCTCTAGGGTATATTTCCTTTAGTCTCCCACTTGCACGAGAGTCAATAATCTAGATTACACAGTAATGATTCTAACACCCATGGAGCTTTGGTGCTGATCATGTTTTGCTCGTGGAAGAGGCTTAGTCAACGGGTCTGCAACATTCAGATCCGTATGTATCTTGCAAATCTCTATGTCTCCCACCTGGACTAGATCCCGGATGGAATTGAAGCGTCTCTTGATGTGCTTGGTTCTCTTGTGAAATCTGGATTCCTTTGCCAAGGCAATTGCACCAGTATTGTCACAAAAGATTTTCATTGGACCCGATGCACTAGGTATGACACCTAGATCGGATATGAACTCCTTCATCCAGACTCCTTCGTTCGCTGCTTCCGAAGCAGCTATGTACTCCGCTTCACATGTAGATCCCGCTACGACGCTTTGTTTAGAACTGCACCAACTGACAGCTCCACCGTTTAATGTAAACACGTATCCGGTTTGCGAATTAGAATCGTCCGAATCAGTGTCAAAGCTTGCATCAACGTAACCATTTAGTATGAGCTCTTTGTCACCTCCATATATGAGAAACATGTCCTTAGTCCTTTTCAGGTATTTCAGGATGTTCTTGACCGCTGTCCAGTGATCTACTCCTGGATTACTTTGGTACCTCCCTGCTAGACTTATAGCAAGACACACATCAGGTCTGGTACACAGCATTGCATACATGATAGAGCCTATGGCTGAAGCATAGGGAACATCTTTCATTTTCTCTCTATCTTCTGCATTGGTCGGGCATTGAGTCTTACTCAATTTCACACCTTGTAACACAGGCAAGAATCCTTTCTTTGCTTGATCCATTTTGAACTTCTTCAAAATTTTGTCAAGGTATGTGCTTTGTGAAAGTCCAATTAAGCGTCTTGATCTATCTCTATAGATCTTAATGCCCAATATGTAAGCAGGTTCATCGAGGTCTTTCATTGAAAAACTCTTATTCAAGTATCCA
This sequence comes from Triticum urartu, assembly GCF_003073215.2. Lineage (NCBI taxonomy): Eukaryota > Viridiplantae > Streptophyta > Magnoliopsida > Poales > Poaceae > Triticum > Triticum urartu. The sequence goes on from NC_053028.1 coordinate 695,626,955, forward strand.
TTCATGCTATTCAGAAATTCTATATCATTTCCGATTAGTAATATGTCATCTACATATAATATCAGAAATGCTACAGAGCTCCCACTCACTTTCTTGTAAATACAGGCTTCTCCAAAAGTCTGTACAAAACCAAATGCTTTGATCACACTATCAAAGCGTTTATTCCAACTCCGAGAAGCTTGCACCAGTCCATAAATGGATCGCTGGAGCTTGCACACTTTGTTAGCTCCCTTTGGATCGACAAAACCTTCTGGTTGCATCATATACAACTCTTCTTCCAGAAATCCATTCAGGAATGTAGTTTTGACATCCATCTGCCAAATTTCATAATTATAAAATGCGGCAATTGCTAACATGATTCGGACAGACTTAAGCATTGCTACGGGTGAGAAGGTCTCATCGTAGTCAATCCCTTGAACTTGTCTAAAACCTTTTGCGACAAGTCGAGCTTTGTAGACAGTAATATTACCGTCAGCGTCAGTCTTCTTCTTGAAGATCCATTTATTCTCAATTGCTTGCCGATCATTGGGCAAGTCAACCAAAGTCCATACTTTGTTCTCATACATGGATCCCATCTCAGATTTCATGGCTTCAAGCCATTTTGCGGAATCTGGGCTCACCATCGCTTCTTCATAGTTCGTAGGTTCATCATGATCTAGTAGCATGACTTTCCAGAACAGGATTAACCGTACACTCTGGCGCGGATACTCTGGTTGATTCTACGAGGTTCAGTAGTATCTTGTTCCTAAAGTTTCATGATCATCATCATTAGCTTCCTCACTTATTGGTGTAGGTGCAGAAACAGTTTTCTTGTGATGTACTACTTTCCCAATAAGGAGCAGGTACAGTTACTCGTCAAGTTCTAACTTTCCTCCACTCACTTTTTCGAGAGAAACCTTCTCCAGAAAGTTTCCGAATTTAGCAACCAAAAGTCTTGCTTCAGATCTGTGATAGAAAGGTGTATCCAATAGTTTCCTTTGGATATCTATGAAGACACATTTCTCCGATTTGGGTTCGAGCTTATCAGGTTGAAGCTTTTTCACATAAGCATCGCAGCCCCAAACTTTTAGAAACGACAACTTTGGTTTCTTGCCAAACCACAGTTCATAAGGTGTCGTCTCAACGGATTTTGATGGTGCCCTATTTAACGTGAATGCAGCCGTCTCTAGAGCGTATCCCCAAAACGATAGCGGTAAATCAGTAAGAGACATCATAGATCGCACCCTATCCAGTAAAGTACGATTACGACGTTTGGACATACCATTACGCTGAGGTGTTCCGAGTGGCGTGAGCTTGTGAAACTATTCCACATTGTTTTAATTGAAGACCAAACTCGTAACTCAAATATTCTCCTCCACGATCAGATCGTAGAAACTTTATTTTCTTGTTACGATGATTTTCAACTTCACTCTGAAATTCCTTGAACTTTTCAAATGTTTCAGACTTATGTTTCATTAAGTAGATATACCCATATCTGCTTAAATCATCTGTGAAGGTGAGAAAATAACGATATCCGCCACGAGCCTCAATATTCAATGGACCACATACATCTGTATGTATGATTTCCAACAAATCTGTTGCTCTCTCCATAGTACCGGAGAACGGTGTTTTGGTCATCTTGCCCATGAGGCACGGTTCGCAAGTACCAAGTGATTCATAATCAAGTGGTTCCAAAAGTCCATCAGAATGGAGTTTCTTCATGCGCTTTACACCGATATGACCTAAACGGCAGTGCCACAAATAAGTTGCACTCTCATTATCAACTCTGCATCTTTTGGCTTCAACATTATGAATATGTGTATCACTACTATCGAGATTCAACAAAGATAGACCACTCTTCAAGGGTGCATGACCATAAAAGATATTACTCATATAAATAGAACAACCATTATTCTCTGATTTAAATGAATAACCATCTCGCATCAAACAAGATCCAGATATAATGTTCATGCTCAACGCTGGCACCAAATAACAATTATTTAGGTCTAATACTAACCCCGAAGGTAGATGTAGAGGTAGAGTGCCGACGGCAATCACATCGACTTTGGAACCATTTCCCACGCGCATCGTCACCTCGTCCTTAGCCAATCTTCGCTTAATCCGTAGTCCCTGTTTCGAGTTGCAAATATTAGCAACAGAACCAGTATCAAATAACCCAGGTGCTACTGCGAGCATTAGTAAGGTACACATCAATAACATGTATATCACATATACCTTTGTTCACCTTGCCATCCTTCTTATCCGCCAAATACTTGGGGCAGTTCCGCTTCCAGTGACCAGTCTGCTTGCAGTAGAAGCACTCAGTTTCAGGCTTAGGTCCAGACTTGGGTTTCTTCTCTTGAGCAGCAACTTGCTTGCTGTTCTTCTTGAAGTTCCCCTTCTTCTTCCCTTTGCCATTTTTCTTGAAACTAGTGGTCTTGTTGACCATCAACACTTGATGCTCCTTCTTGATTTCTACCTCCGCAGCTTTCAGCATTGCGAAGAGCTCGGGAATAGTCTGTTCATCCCTTGCATATTATAGTTCATCACGAAGCTCTTGTAGCTTGGTGGCAGTGATTGGAGAATTCTGTCAATGACGCAATCATGGAAGATTAACTCCCAATTGAATCAAGTGATTATTATACCCAGACATTTTGAGTATATGCTCACTGACAGAACTGTTCTCCTCAATCTTGCAGCTATAGAACTTATTGGAGACTTCATATCTCTCAATCCGGGCATTTGCTTGAAATATTAACTTCAACTCCTGGAACATCTCATATGCTCCATGACGTTCAAAACGTCGTTGAAGTCCCGATTCTAAGCCGTAAAGCATGGCACACTGAACTATCGAGTAGTCATCAGCTTTGCTCTGCCAGACGTTCATAACATCTGGTGTTGCTCCAGCAGCAGGCCTGGCACCCAGCGGTGCTTCCAGGACGTAATTCTTCTGTGCAGCAATGAGGATAATCCTCAAGTTACGGACCCAGTCCGTGTAATTGCTACCATCATCTTTCAACTTTGCTTTCTCAAGGAACGCATTAAAATTCAACGGAACAACAGCACGAGCCATCTATCTACAATCAACATAACAAGCAAGATACTATCAGGTACTAAGTTCATGATAAATTTAAGTTCAATTAATCATATTACTTAAGAACTCCCACTTAGATAGACATCCCTCTAATCTCTAAGTGATACGTGATCCAAATCAACTAAACCATGTCCGATCATCACGTGAGAAGGAGTAGTTTCATGGTGAACATCATCTATGTTGATCATATCTACTATATGATTCACGCTCGACCTTTCGGTCTCCGTGTTCCGAGGCCATATCTGTATATGCTGGCTCGTCAAGTATAACCTGAGTATTCCGCGTGTGCAACTGTTTTGCACCCGTTGTATTTGAACGTAGAGCCTATCACACCCGATCATCACGTGGTGTCTCAGCACGAAGAACTTTCGCAACGGTGCATACTCAGGGAGAACACTTCTTGATAATTTAGTGAGAGATCATCTTATAATGCTACCGTCAATCAAGCAAGATAAGATGCATAAAAGATAAACATCACATGCAATCAATATAAGTGATATGATATGGCCATCATCATCTTGTGCTTGTGATCTCCATCTCCGAAGCACCGTCATGATCACCATCGTCACCGGCGCGACACCTTGATCTCCATCGTAGCATCGTTGTCGTCTCGCCAATCTTATGCTTCCACGACTATCGCTACCGCTTAGTGATAAAGTAAAGCATTACATCGCGATTGCATTGCATACAATAAAGCGACAACCATATGGCTCCTGCCAGTTGCCGATAACTCGGTTACAAAACATGATCATCTCATACAATAAAATTTAGCATCATGTCTTGACCATATCACATCACAACATGCCCTGCAAAAACAAGTTAGACGTCCTCTACTTTGTTGTTGCAAGTTTTACGTGGCTGCTACGGGCTTAAGTAAGAACCAATCTCACCTACGCATCAAAACCACAACGATAGTTTGTCAAATAGACTCCGTTTTAACCTTCGCAAGGACCGGGCATAGCCACACTCGGTTCAACTAAAGTTGGAGAGACAGTCGCCCGCAAGCCACCTGTGTGCAAAGCACGTCGGGGAAACCGGTCTCGCGTAAGCGTACGCGTAATGTTGGTCGGGTCGTCTCGTCCAACAATACCGCCGAACCAAAGTATGACATGCTGGTAGGCAGTATGACTTATATCGCCCACAACTCACTTGTGTTCTACTCGTGCATATAACATCAAAACATAAAACCTAGGCTCGGATGCCACTGTTGGGGAACGTAGTAATTTCAAAAAATTTCCTACGCACACGCAAGATCATGGTGATGCATAGGCAACGAGAGGGGAGAGTATGATCTACGTACCCTTGTAGATCGCAACGGAAGCGTTGACACAGCGTAGAGGAAGTAGTCGTACGTCTTCCCGATCCGACCGATCCAAGCACCGTTACTCCGGCACCTCCGAGTTCTTAGCACACGTACAGCTCGATGACGATCCCCGGGCTCCGATCCAGCAAAGCTTCGGGGAGGAGTTCCGTCAGCACGACGGCGTGGTGACGATCTTGATGTTCTACCGACAGCAGGGCTTCGCCTAAGCACTACAACGATATGATCGAGGTGGAATATGGTGGCAGGGGGCACCGCACACGGCTAAGGAACGATCTCAATGATCAACTTGTGTGTCTAGAGGTGCCCCCTGCCTCCGTATATAAAGGAGCCAAGGGGGAGGGGGCCGCCGGCCAGGAGGAGGGCGCAGGAGGAGTCCTACTCCTACCGGGAGTAGGACTCCCCCCCCCAATCCTAGTTGGACTAGGATTCCCCGAGGGGGAAAGAGAGAGAGGGGGGCCGGCCACCTCTCCTAGTCCTAATAGGACTAGGGGAGGGGGGAGGCGCGCGGCCACCTTGGGCTGCCCCTTTCTCCTTTCCACTAAAGCCCATTAAGGCCCATATGGCTCCCGGGGGGTTCCGGTAACCTCCCGGTACTCCGGTAAAATCCCGATTTCACCCGGAACACTTCCGTACCAAATATAGGCTTCCAATATATCAATCTTTATGTCTCGACCATTTCGAGACTCCTCGTCATGTCCGTGATCACATCCGGGACTCCGAACTAACTTCGGTACATCAAAATGCATAAACTCATAATAACTGTCATCGTAACGTTAAGCGTGCGGACCCTACGGGTTCGAGAACAATGTAGACATGACCGAGACATCTCCGGTCAATAACCAATAGCGGACCTGGATGCCATATTGGCTCCTACATATTCTACGAAGATCTTTATCGGTCAGACCGCATAACAACATACGTTGTTCCCTTTGTCATCGGTATGTTACTTGCCCGAGATTCGATCGTCGGTATCCAATACCTAGTTCAATCTCGTTACCGGCAAGTCTCTTTACTCGTTCTGTAATACATCATCTCACACTAACATATTAGTTGCAATGCTTGCAAGGCTTATGTGATGTGCATTACCGAGAGGGCCCAGAGATACCTCTCCGACAATCGGAGTGACAAATCCTAATCTCGAAATACGCCAACCAGTACCTTTGGAGACACCTGTAGACTCCTTTATAATCACCCAGTTACCTTGTGACGTTTGGTAGCACACAAAGTGTTCCTCCGGCAAACGGGAGTTGCATAATCTCATAGTCATAGGAACATGTATAAGTCATGAAGAAAGCAATAGCAACATACTAAACGATCGGGTGCTAAGCTAATGGAATGGGTCATGTCAATCAGATCATTCACCCTAATGATGTGATCTCGTTAATCAAATAACAACTCTTTGTTCATGCTTAGGAAACATAACCATCTTTGATTAACGAGCTAGTCAAGTAGAGGCATACTAGTGACACTCTGTTTGTCTATGTATTCACACATGTCTTATGTTTCCGGTTAATACAATTCTAGCATGAATAATAAACATTTATCATGATATAAGGAAATAAATAATAACTTTATTATTGCCTCTAGGGCATATTTCCTTCACGTACTGGCGGGTCTTCCGCTGGTTTTGTTGTCTTCGCCTTCTTGGACTTAGCCTGACCGCTAAAGAAAAATATTGCAGGATAGTCAGCATTAAGATAACAATTGATCAAACTCGGAAGAAAAGAGGATTTTTAATTACCCAGGAGCAGTCTTGAAAGCCGGAAACTGTGTTTGTGATGAGTCGCCTGACGAACGAGACACCTCCTGAAAAGGTAAAACAAAGGAGTTAAAAGGAATACAATGAGCAAGATTCATTAAAACAAGTTAAGGACAGTAAAAGTAAAACCTCGTTCGGGCGTTTCCGAGGGGTCTATTGGAAGTCAACAGCCGGTTCATCTTCAATCTCAGCTTCACGGCGGCTTTCATGTTGCCGCTTTTTCAAATGAAAGTTGGGATCCAAGTGAGCTAACGGGTTAGAAAACCTTACTTTACGGATCACTCGTCGAGCTTTGTGTCTTGGTAATGGCTCTGAGTCGGAGGAAATGATAGTTACCTCTACTTCCTCGGCTTGACTAGCCCTAGTGTCATCTTGGTAAGGATCAGTGTCAATAAGATTGTTAAAAAGTTGGCCAAGGGAATCAAGGGCTACCTCCGAGTCAGATGTGTCATCAAGTCTTCAACGGTGGTTTTCTTTTTCTTCTTCGTTCTCCGGGTTGATTTCTTGGAGTTCATGGCGGCAAGTTTCGCCTTCTTGGCAGCTTCATGATCGTATTTCACTTTCCAAAAGTCAAAGTTGGCCTACAAAGACAAGAGGAAGGATCGGTGATAAACAATACGGCTGGGCAAAATACAAAGGAAAAGAGATCAGGATATGCTTACTTCTGGTATCGGGTTAAGCTTGCAGAACGGGTTTAACCCAACAATGCTGCAGTCTTCATATTTCCCGTTCACCAAAAGGTTTGACATTGAAACAATGCCTTCTTCGCTGAGTTCAACTGGGCTGTGATGAAGAGAGTCATCCGAGCCTCCAACATATTCATACATCAGTTTTGATCGACGGCTTAATGGAATAACCCGGCATGAGATCCAGCAGCGGGTCAGATCTACTCCAGTTAAACTATTCCCCAACAAGGCATTGATTCTTCTGATGGATGGAAGTAGCCTCTTGCGTTCAGCTACGGTGAGTTTATCCGGAAGGGAGAACTTGGAGTCAAGACGACCGAGGCGGTAACCCGGCAGCGGTTTCTCTTTTGCTGGAGAGATATCCTGACAATAAAACCAAGTTTGGTTCCAGTCGTTTGGGTGACTTGGTAAGACGATGAGAGGGAAGACAGCACCCTGACGACGCTGAATCGAGATGCCTCCAAGTTCTAAGCTTGGACCGTTGGTGCATTCGTTTTGCCAATTCAGATAAAAATACTCTCTAAACAGCTCTACGGTCGGCTCTTGCTGAAGATGCACCTCATAGAGTACTTGGAATTTACAAATGTTGGAAATAGAATTGGGTCCGAGGTCCTAAGGATGGAGTTTGAAAAAATGAAGAACCCCTCTGAAGAATTTTGAACCGGGCGGTGAGAAACCACGGTTCATATGGTCAGTGAAAACAATCACTTCTCCGTCTTTTGGGTTGGGGCGTTCTTCCTCCAGGTTAGGGGCACGGTAAGACATGACATTTTTTGAAGGCAGAAACCCAACGATGAAGAACTCTTTTAACCATTCCTCAGTTATGGATGAGGGGACCCAGTTACAGACAGTGGGTGTCTTTGACGGCATGACGTGCAAAGAACTGAAAAAGAAATAATGTGTCGGTTCAGTTTACGGTCAGGTTAACAGTCAAAAGTGGAAGATGTAAAACAAGCAATGGTGGCTTAACTAAGGGCTAATGACATATAAGGAAAAGGAAGCCAGAGAGATAAGCCGCCATGACTATGGACTTTCTCAGAAAGCAACTACAGCTAAGTGTTGGCATAAACAAGTTTCACCAAGCTATCATTATTATTTTGGATCAAATGGTTGTTCTGAAAAGAAAAATATTCTAGACCTAAATATCTAATACAGGCGAGTGTCAGTTCTAAGCAAAGCCTCTGAACAGGAAAAGGAATTTATTTTCATTTGAAGTGGGTGCGAAATAACTACCGCATCGGTTTTATACTATCCAAAGTTCAAGAAATGGCGATGGTGATGAAATCTATGAAGAGTTCATGACGAACAGTGAAGAACACCAAGGAACTCGAAGGTCCTAATGTGGATCTGATGTTGAGGAAGAAAGAGACTTACAGATGCAGAGTTGCAGCGGAGGTTCGTTGCGTTTTCTTCAGGTCGAATCAGGTTGATGCGGTGGCCTGAGTCGATGAAGACAAGATCTGCGGCAGCGGCGGCAAAGCTCGAGCGGCAGAGAAGCAGCGAGAGGAAGAAGATGACCGAAGGGGGAGAATGGAAAAGACCTAGGTCGTGCCTATTTATAAGGAAAAGACCGATAAGTGGGCGCGAGAAACAAGGAGACCAAAACATGGTTATCCAGCTACCTAGGCGCCTCGATTTTCGGAAAGGCATTAAAGATAAAGAACCGTTAAGAGATGACGTGGTGGCGGTTTTCCGAAAAATCCGGAGATGACGTCATGGCGGGTTACAAGGAAATTTCAGAAGATGGATTTTTTGGCTAAGTATGGAAGATTGATAAAGAACAAAGTTCAAAATCAACCTGGGGCCTAATGTTGGGGATATTACTATCAGTTGAGACCCGCCCAGGAGGGGCCGGGTCAGCTTCAATGGCGGGTTACGCAAGAAGCCCAGTAAACATTCAAAGATTGTAGTTTATTAAGTCTTATAGAAGGCCCAAAGGCCTGGGGCCGGTTTAAGGCCTGATACAATAAACCGCCGTATGTATGGAAATACTTGTACAGAAAGGCATGTAAAGAAGGTCACCGAGCCGGACACGATTATGAGCCGGCCGGGACTCTGTAGGCCACCAGGCGTCAACCCGTGTATATAAGGGGACGACCCTGTGGCGGTTTAGGGCAAGAAACAACCAAGTCGATAACCAAGCCGGCGAGTTGAGCCTCTTGGAGATCGAAACCTCAGCAATACCAATCCCAACTAGACGTAGGCTTTTACCTTCATCGTAAGGGGCGGAACTAGTATAAAAACTCTCGTGTCCTTTGTCCCGATTAACCCCTTTAAGCTTCCTAGTGCGATGGCCCTACAACTAAGTCCTTGCTCTAGGACATCTGCCGTGACAATTCCACGACACAATGGCTATCGTTTCGCCCCCAAAGTTAGGGCATTCCCTACCGAAACCATCATGCTTGTTGTGAGAAGCACTAGTTTGTGAGAAACATATACCCAAACCTGCCCCAAATGGGACAAAAAATTTACCACGGCATGTTGATGCCGCTCCATGATAGCATGCCAAGTTTTATGAATTTCAGACGAGTTTTGTATTTACTAGAATTTAAAATCCAGGTATCTCAATGTTTGCGGCCGAGTGACGGTGGCAGGGTGTTTGACATTCATTCTCATTTCTTGCATGTGACCTAAGCATGCACCCCAAGGACAAAGATTTGATTTTTCAACCAATTTATATGCAGTGGAGCATGTGCATGTAGTTCAAATTTGAATTGTGCACATAAATACATTGAAAACTCACTTAATGCATAAAATTGTCCAAACGAACCCTGAATAATTCCAATTATTTTATGATCACTGCAGATAAAAGGTCTATCAATTCAGACACCATCCATGGCCACTGTGACCCCATTATATAATTCAAATCAAGACGAAAAATCAAGTAGATCCCACACAGCTTATTATAACCAACAATGTAAGATGCAGCACAAAATATCTTGGAGCACTGTCAAAGTATAGTACGCATACGGCTTACGCGAGAAGGTGTGACGGCTACAGTGCACAACCCGCTCTAAATAAGGGACCGTGTCTGATGACACTTTGCGCATCAGTTTTTTGGCTGAAGCGATTCCAAATTTTCAGCTTCCGCGGAAATATCTACCTCCCCGCCCCTCCCCCTTACCAAAAGCCACATTTCCCTTGGTTTTGCCTTCCTTTCCAAGTTGAAATCTTCACTCCTTACTTGCAGCACCGCCGTATTCTCGCCGGCGACCCTCCTTCACGCTGCTCGGCCTCGCCTATCAGGAAGGTAATCCACACCCGACCCCCATCCTCCTTCTTCTTCCACATCCCACATGCCCCGACCGCCGGCGCGAGCGCGACACCTTTCACCCAAATCACCGACCCCTCCACCAAATAAGTGACGGCCTAAGCCATGGTGCACGTAGTATTGTCAGGACCTCAAGGAGCATTTGGCAGCGGAGAAGCAAATCGCGGCCGCACGCGCGGATGAGGTCGTGATTGCTGCCATTCCTGCCGACCCCTAGATCTTGGAGGAGCACCTCGCCGTCGAGGCCACCGTTGACGCCTCGCGCGCCGACGCCGCGACGCGGTTGGCTGCTTTAAACGACAGTTCGTGGAGTTTTCTCGAGGCCACCATCGGTGCCTTCAACGAAGTCTACGAGGTGTTTTCTCAACGTGCACGTGCTTACCTCATCTCGAGAGCCAGTAGGTTGGTTCCCGGAGCGGCTCAGGCAACTCACCACTACAACGAGGGCACCCACGATGCGGAGGCCTCGCCCTCTTCCAAGTCCAAGGAGCCAATCGTCATCGATATCTCCGACAATGAGGAGTAGCTTGTCTTATTAGCTCACTATAAGGACCCATGTTCAGTGTGCTAGCTACTGCCTTTCCTTAACAAATTTTAGTGAATTGTACTATCTACTTTTACCATGCAATCTTCTGCTATAGTGTATATTATTCTATATGTCATGCAATGTGGTGTTCAGTTAACTGCTTGATTCAATTCTGTGAATGTGATGTTCAATTCTTCAGGGTGCAATATTTCCAAGTTGTTAAGCATGCTTGGTTTGGTTAACTGTATGATCTTCTATTAGGAGTATGTTATATTGTGCAATGTGGTGCTCGGTTAATGTTTGGTTCATTTGTTGTGGTGTTTAGTTAACTGGTTGGTTCAATTCTGCAATGCGATATTCAATTGATGTGGTGGCATTCTCTTATTGTATACCATCTGAGGAATAAATTGAATTTGGCTGCACATAATACATGAGAAATATATACAAGTGTTATATTTCCTAATTCTTAATCATGCTTAGTTTGGATAAATGGGTTTTCCATGTGGCTTGAATTAATCTAATGAATCTGCAATGTGCTTATTTTTCATCAACATATTTTACTGATAGCATGCGAACCCTTACTTAACCTGGTGACTAACTACCTTATATGTGTTGCAGGGAAATAATGAGAAGCACTGAGGTTTACAAGATGGTACTAACTATTATACTTTGCATTTTTGTATTCCTTTGCCCCATTTCCAATATAGAGAAGATATTTATGCACATCCTTGTTTTCAGGCTTCACTGATGATTACCTCTCAAACCACCTCTGTGGTCAGGAGGCGAGGAAAGTTTTCATACAACACCCACGGTTCAATATTGAAGTGTTCCTGAAGAGGTCGAAGGATGGACGGTCAATCATCCACAAGCACTGGCTAAAGTTGCAAAGACCTTCAACATGAATGAAGGCCCAATATTCGCCTTCCGCTTCAGCAGTTTTTCATATGAGATGCATCTCTCTATGTACCGTCTATGATGCTAATTTCGGAAGGTTCTAGATGTTGCATGTTAAACTTGCTGTTGTTGCAGTTGTGTAATGGGGTGGCTGAGTGCTGAAGTTATATCATGTTGTACTACGATGTATTTCAATTATGAAATCCTGCTTCCTTAATATGGAAATGGAATATATTATGTGCTTAATATGAATGTCAATTATATTAGTAAATGGATTATTAATAATAGGGCAATTAGCCCGCTAATTGGCCAATTAGCTTGCTAATTGGGTTTTCCTATTGCAAACGGTTAATGAGAAAACACCGTGGGCGATGACCTCAGGCAACGCATACAGTTTTTAGGAATAAACCATGTTGGATCAATGAACAATTACACACGACATTTTCTTGAAAACTGTTTGGGTTACGCCACCTTGCGCAAGCGTTTTCTTTGGAGTGACTGTGTGATATGTATATACGAACGGAAATGTTTAGCGGTGACTGACTATGTGGGATGTACTTACGATCGGAAATGATTTCGCTTGTATAATTGTAGTTTTTAGCACTACTGTATGTATTTCTGTATTTGAGTGCTCGTCGGTCGCACACGATCTCATTTTGTCGAGCGTGTGTGCCAGGACGGCATATCCCTGACGGTTTTTGAGTCGTGTGGGAAGGACCCCCTATCGCCCACACTCACTTGGCGACGGTTCTAAATGCCGTCACGGAAAGGGGTAAAAACCGTTTGTTTAGGACCGATGCGTACCAGTGACTCCACCCTATCGTATGCCTTCATCATATATATCTAGCTTCAAGGCACAAGACTGATGTTTCTTCGCCCTGTTCCGCTTCATAAAATGCAAACACTCATAGGCAGTTGTTATGTTATCTGTGATAAGTCTACCTAGGACAAAAGCTAACTGCTCTTGAGAAATTATATCTGGCAGGATTAACTTCAATCTATTGGAGATCACCTTCGAAGCAATTTTGTAAAGAACATTGCACAAACTTATCGGGCGGAACTGTGACAAAAGTGTGGGATTCTTTACCTTTGAAATCAAGACTATGATAGTTTTGTTGATGCATTCAGCCGACTCAGTACCTTCAACAATTTTTAGGACTACCTTTGTGACATCATTGCCGCAGATGTCCCAATGGCATTGGAAGAAGTGGACCGGGAACCCATCCGGCCCGGGTGCCTTTATAGGAAACATTTGAAACAGGGCATCTTTCACTTCTTCCTGGGTATATGGGGTGTTCAGGATATCATTCAGTGCTGGTGTTACCTTGCTGTGTACCGTGGCTAAGACTTGATCCATATTGTGAACTCCTTCCGATGTGTACAGATCCTTGTAGAAGTCTGTTGTCATCACCTCCATCTCCATGTTATTTACTGTTAGCTGCCCGTCCGATTTTTGCAATGACTTGATTAGATTTTTCCGGCGTGGGCGACTTGCTTTTAAATGAAAAAAAATATGTATTCTTATCACCATGGACTAGCCAATCCAGACGCGCCCTCTGTCGCCATAAAATCTCCTCTCGGTAAAATAGCTCGACCAGCCTATCAAAGGAAAGATAGAGGGACAGCGATACGTGTGGAGGAGCGGGCCATATAAACGGGCCAACGAAGCAGCGAGTCCACAGGCCCGATGTACCACCGCGAACGTAGGTAGTTCCGTCGAGCAGCGGCCCAAGAGATGAATGAAACGCTCAAACGGCGTGCGATCTGTGCAACCGAACGGCCAACAACGACGAAGCGCCATGGAGGCTTATAGGTCGCCCCGTTGTATTGTTTCTCAATTTGTAGCTATATAATAATCAAATGCAACATATTATATCTATTTAAATTTCCAGTTAAAATTTTGTCAAAAAATCGTGCCACTAATCCCCGCAGCAATGTGCAGGATATCATTAGTATTACCATGTTGGAAGAGTCATAAATAGATTAAACAGAAGGTTTTCCCTATCTTGTCTTAGAGATGAGGTATAGTTACATATTTTTGGAAACAGAGACATGCCACCTACCACGTCGGCCAGCAACCTGCACCCAGCCCCATCGTGCCGGATCACGCGCCGCGCGCCTGCAATGCCCCGTAGCCTGCGCTCGGACCCGTCTTGCAAGAGCACGCTTAGCCCGCTCTCGTCACCCAGCAGCCTATGCTCGACCCCTTGGTCTTTGGGTTTGAGTTGGAGGTTGACGACCTTTCGTCCCTGGCCCACGGCCTCGAGGAAATATAGGACTTGCACGACCCCTGCAGAGAAGAGCGGGCAGGCGAGCGCGTCGAATTAGCCGACACCACACACAGTAACACCAAACGTGTAGAGTCTGGGGCCTGTGTCCCCGCCGCATGCCATTTTGTAGCCATATTTAAGGATGTTGCGGGCCGCGAAGCGGGCATAAGTCAATCAATGCGGTGGAGGTGTTCGTCAGCCAGATGGACGTCACCCACTTGTTTTTCATCGGTGCTGAAGCAGAATGAAGTCTAGCTAGCTATATATAGTTAGATAATTTAGTTTTAAACTTTCACATTTCACCTACATAAATATTACTCCGATATTTGATCTTATAAATTAATTACTTTCGTTCTTGAAGAATAATATGTTTAAATTTATCCTGTAAACAACTTCGCTCATAAGTGATTATTAGGAGCCATCAATGATGCTACAAATCATAGCACGCAGTCATGCAAGCCAGGTGTGTGCATGTATCGCACACAATGTGCCGAACTGAAATATCAGTGACGTGCCCAATCATTGCACTCGATTAGATTCCCTGAACCGTGTGCTAAAATTCACACACAATTTGTTCCCCGAATCACGTGGGATGTTGTCAAGTCATCGCACAACAATGTGTAATGTATCTCACACGGTTGAACAAAGTCAATCGTGCATTATGGGTCAGAGATCACACATGGTCCCTATATTTGCACACAGTTCATATTTCAAATGCGTGTTCATCACACATAGTTGGCTTTATAGGGCTTAATAGGACCTGCACCAATGAAAGTTAGATCTAGTAATGTTGAGCTGAGCTTCGGTCCTTAATGCGACCTAAAGCAGTTTAAGTGATACGTGTCCTAGTTTTCTACGGAATGTGATCCCTGCCTGTTGTCACATCAAGCCTAGTCACCCATTTGACAGATGCGGCACGCGGAGCTCGCTGAGCGTATGTTACACATGCACATGCTCTAACATGTCGATTAGGTCCCCGCCAAAAAAACATGATCATTAGGTGTATTTGTTTCTAAGGTAAATTCCAAATTGTTAGGTACAATAATATATTTCCTTTTAACCAGATGGCAATTGCACACCTTCTGAATCGGAAGGATTGGGTAAGTGAGTTACTACGCTTGTACTGTGTGTTAAAAAAATGGAAGGATTGTCAATCCTGTAATCAACGTTGTAGCCATGAGCATTTTAGTCCCGTATTATTTCTAAAACAGTGACTGGGTCGCCACGCATGAAAACTACACAAGGAACAGAGACTACATTTACTAGGACTAGCGGTATAGGATTTTTTTTAAAGGGTGTGGCTAGGTCTCGATCGACTGAAACTGAACCAAATCTAAGAGGGTGTTTGTTTCCAAAGATTTATTGGTTTAGGGACTTAAAAAAGTCTAAGTCCCATCTAAACCAAACAGGAGGGACTTATAGGGATTTAAAGTGGACATTTGGGACTTATGAAATAAGACTCTCAAAGAGGAACTTATAGGGATTTATAATTATAGTATGGTCTTATAGAGACTTATAAGTCCCAGAAACCAAACAGGTAGGGACTTGGGACTTATAAGTTGGGACTAAAAAAAGTCCTACGACTTATGAACCAAACAGGGCCTAAGTCAAATGACATAACTTGCAAGAAAGCAAAAAAAAATATATCCACGTATCTTCATGTAAGATCCCACGAATATAGCATCGACTGAGACTTGGTAATCCACTGAGATTTAGCAATCCGGCTTTTTGAAACCCACATGTGAGAAAAGCCGAGCAGATGGATATAGATGCATACGCATCCGCTAGCTTCACGAGGAAAATTGTGTATATATGTACCCCACCGACCTGCCCCTCTTGGATAACCCAGCTACCAAGCAGCAGTAGCACCTCGATCAACACACAACACAAGGCAATATGCGTTCAGCTCGCCACCTCCACCTCCCGGTCTGGGCCCTCCTTCTCCTCCTGCACTTCTCAGCCTTCGTCCCGGGAGCCAGAGGACAGCAAGAAACCGGTGAGCAAAAAATTTCTATAGATTAACTCTTGTCTTAATTAACTCTTCCGCCATTGATTAATTCCTAACGAGTACTTACATATCTTGCATGCAGACGATGAGTCGGAGTTCAGCTACGACTGCGGGTCGGAGAACGGGCCGGAGAACTGGGGCAAGATCAAGGAGGAGTGGGCGACATGCGGCACCGGGCGGATGCAGTCGCCCATCGACCTCTCCGACCGCCATGCCGCACAGGCGCCGAACCTCGGGTACCTCAACCACTCCTACCGCTCTGCCAAGGCCTCCATCGTCAACCGTGGCCATGACATCGCGGTGATGTTCCAGGGCGATGCCGGGAGCTTGTGGATCAACGGCACTGCTTACCACCTCAGGCAGGTACACTGGCACTCCCCCAGCGAGCACCATCTAAACAGCCACCAGTACAGCCTGGAGCTCCACATGGTTCACCTCAGCACCGAGAACAAGGCTGCCGTGATCGGCCGCCTCTATAAGATCGGTAGGCGCGAACATTTCCTGCACAAGGTACGTAATTTTGTCCAACTCCAGTTCTTTTTTTCTTCTAAATCCTTGGCCGGATTTGAACCAATCCGTTGCATGCAGCTAGAGCCTTACCTGCGGAGGATGGCAGGCACGAAGGAGAAGGAGGAGAACGTCGGCGTGGTGGATCCCTGGGAGGCGAGGGGCGATGGTGAAGCCTACTACCGGTACACGGGCTCCCTAACCACGCCGGCGTGCGGCGAGGGGGTCATCTGGACCGTCATCAAGAGGGTACCTAGCTTGCTACGTTGTTAATGACTTTTACCGACCACATTTAGACCATGAATGCTAAACTTACTGACATACGGTCACTAACGCCCCCGATATTCTCTATCCAAATTTTAAAAGTAAGTATGTGCTTTTGCAGGTTGCTACCGTGTCGACTCACCAATTGAAGCTTCTCACGGACGCTGTACACGATGTAATTACGTTATTCTATTGATTAATTTCCTCAATCTTTTTCAAGAAAGCAAAGTGCATATATTTGTTTGTTTGTATTGGGCGTAGGGCTTTGAGATGAACGCGAGACCCCTTCAGAAGTTGAATGGCAGAGATATCAGCCTTTTCTGCGCTCATGATGACCACGAACGCTATTACGCTGCTGCTGATTATTAATTATCTCTATACTTGAGCCAACCTGACGGATTGATAGCATGTATGTTAATGTAAGATAATATCAGTATATATCTTCATTTGACTAGCTTACAATTGTCGGCGAATAATTGTTTCTACTGAAAACTATATATTCAGGTGTTGGCAATGGCGAACAAGAGCAATGACATGGAACATTGCAAACGATCGTGACTCTGCCACAAGCAGGGATGTTTGTTGGCCTTAGCATGGTTCTTATAGTTCCCTAATAAAGTCAAAGTCATAGACGTGTTGTTGTTGTTGTTATCTTCAATACTTGGATAATTAAGAGTCTAATCTAGTATGCTATGTTATTTGTGTCTTCTTCCTTCTATTGCAATAAAAAGCACGTCACTCACGGCATTGCCATTTTCTTGACAACATGTGCTAGACCATAGTTTCTTGGAATCATTGCATAACATATCCAGTCTAATGTGTCATTATATTATGTAGTATCATTGTCATCTTTAAGTTCAATGTTTCGTTCTTTTCAGTTTTTATTTAAATTTATGTATTAGTATCCTTCAAGAAAGTGTGCTACAGATCTCTATATTTGTTCCCCTTCCTTCTTTACCACACTATATAGACGGGCTTCTACACCCAGTTGGGTGAGATTGTGCTACTATATTCGTTGTTGTTGGCTTGGTATCATGCATGTGCATGACATGCACGTTTTTCTTAAAATTAATTCTTGGATCTTATCATGAATGTGGACCATGCATGCTGCATGCATGTGATGGACTAGGCAGTTTGCACACACCAGGGGATGTGCATGGGCCAGCCAATAATGCCATGCATTATAGCACACCTGTGAGTCGCAATTCACAAAAGGACCGTCCATAGAGCACCTCCCACAGGCTACACGAGATGGGATGCAGGAGCATCTCCCGTACGACGTCGTGCTCAGTTTTCCCGGGCCCTTGTCAATTATCCGTGCGTCTAGGTAGGACCCGGAGATTCACATGGTTATACTACAAGACAGAGAGAGCGCGTTAACAAAACTAGATTTACGTGATATATTTGTGCATACCTTCGCCGATTCTGCCGATGTCCCATTCATGAGATTTATTTCGCGGCTTGCACTCCAATATCAACCTGCTGATTTTGCCGAGTTGGTAAGAGAATGCGGCGCAGATAGAAAAATCCAGGTAGATGTATTCAAAATACTATCTACCACGCGGAGGGTCTGCGGCTGTTTCCCTACCTACTCCGATGTCCCTTTCATGAGAATAAGGACACCGAAATTCATGCGCCATATTCCACTTCTTCTGTCTGGCTTTATTTAAAAAGCTAGCTAGTAAACGCAAACACATGCAACAACTTCTTTGTCTTGTTGGCAACTCACTCGGTTGGTCGTCAATTAGTCAGATGCCCATACATCTAAGATTTGCTCCGTCTGTTCTAGTCTTAGCAAATATTGTTGAGCACATCAAATTGGCAGGCTGAGCATCTTTCCCAGTCTGAGTTTTCAGTGGACAGAGACGTTGTTGTCGACTACCACTACAGGAAAAAACTTTAAAGCCGTGTACCCAAAGAACTCGGCTTATGTCGATATAAACTCGGTTTATATATAAGCCGAGTCAAACTCCCGGCTTATATGACATGGTTTACACTTGATCAGCTTATACGCTATAAGCCGAGTGCCAGTGGGAAAACACTCGATTTACTTATAAGCCTTGTGTTTATACGAGGCTCTCGGCTTACTAAAGTAACATGACAGCAGCCGGAAGATAACGGCCACGTGTCACCATCAGTATAAACCGAGTGCCCTCAAGCGCTACACGGTTTAAATATAAACCGAGTGCCTAACAGAGCCGCACGGTTTAAATATAAACCGAGTGCCTGCATGAGCCACACGGTTTATATATAAACCAAGTGCCCACGAGCACTACACGGTTTAAATATAGACCGAGTGCCTAAGGGAGCCACATGGTTTAAATATAAACCTTGTATCTGCACGAGCTGCACGGTTTAAATATAAGCCGGGTGCCTTTGTACACGGCTTATAGGACATCCACTGTTAAACATATCCTATAAGCCGGGTGCCTGCATATGAAACACTCGGCTTATACAGCTCCCCGTGGCATAATATGGCCTATAAGCCGGGTGCCATGTCCCTGGAGCACACGGTTTATATGCCAAATACTAGCATATTTTTTTCCTGCATGCTTCAGCGAGCAGCAGCAAGATGGCTTATATATCCAGCAATATATTGATCGATCCAGCAAGCAAAATGACCAACAATATATATTCAGCAATATATTGATCCAGCAAACAAAATGACCAACAATATTTATCCAGCAATCAAAATGACCAACAATATATATCCAGCAATATATAGATCCAGCAAGCAATATATATCCAACGGAAGTCCACACATGCGTACATATGCAACAATAGTTCGCAAACAAAAGGATCATAAGTTCCAAGTCCACACATGCGTAAATCATGTATGTTATTATTCCTAATTGAGCAATCGATTCAAAAGAAATTCACAGGATTCTGCCCTCATGAGTAAATCTACATACTTTTTAGTGCACATTCAATATTCTGCGGGCAAAAGTTTGATCTTACACTGCAAATTTTGAGCTTTCTCAATAGAATCAGAAAACAGAACAGCAAGTGCTGATTGCTTACTCTTATGATAACTTCAATTAGAGCCAAGTCTGGTGGGATTTGTCCTGAAAATAAGTAAGAAAAACATAGAAAATGGCATTAGATACAAACAGAATCATAAGACCATTGCTCTAAGAAAAAACTGGATAGCAAATGAGAAGGATGAGACATCACTGAAATTATAATTTATAAATTGCATGGAATCTCTAAAAGGCTTATATTTAGGAACGGAGTGAGTATATCCACAAGCATGGCCCAAAAAACACAACATTACTAAAATGTCTTTCTAATTTTGATGGAGGTACTGCCTAAAGTAGGGCAAGAAATCCCAAATTAGAACACCATGAAGCGAACCTT
This sequence comes from Triticum urartu, assembly GCF_003073215.2. Classification (NCBI taxonomy): domain Eukaryota; kingdom Viridiplantae; phylum Streptophyta; class Magnoliopsida; order Poales; family Poaceae; genus Triticum; species Triticum urartu. The sequence goes on from NC_053028.1 coordinate 695,646,894, forward strand.
TAAAATGAATATTTATATTGGAACAGAGAAAATAACATAAAACAGACCTGATAAATAAGCCACTCGATGCAAGGGTGAAAAATAAAAAGGAAAAATATGCAACAAACATGTCTGAATAATGATCTGCAATCAAGTAATTTTAGAGATGTCATTTTGAAGAGAATATCTTAAGTAGAGCACTGCATGTATTTCTCATACTACGTGAAAAGAAAAGGCCATACTATGCAAACTACATATGGGCATATTTTTAGAAGGAAACTTTCTCAGGTTCAAGCAGACATAATTTCATTTTGTTCTTAAGACGACATATGGATATATTTTAGAAGTAAACTTTCTCAGGTTCGACCAGTCATAATTTCATTTTGTTCTTAAGACGACTTCCATTCCAGCAAAAAAATTGGCGACAAAAGAGACCTTATTTTGGTTCTAAAATACACACAGAAATATCAAGTATATAGCAGCTGAAGTGCTCCTTACCTCCTCCCAGTAGCTATTCAGAAATACATCGGCGGCGATTGCAGCTTGCAGTATCACAAGCAAGAATACAAAGATCACGTGCTACATACATGGCAGGTTAAGGCAAAATAGTCCATATCACCAAGACACAGTACATCTAAGGTCACAGAGCTCCAAGAACATAACTGGGACTTAAGGTTTCAGCAAACTATTATTAGGAGTCAACAATTCCAGTTCTAAACTTAACTGCTAGAGACATGACCCTCTTTTTGAAATATCATTTATATTTTTGAAATGGATATATCTGGAAAAAAGCACGCAAGGTTTGGTCTTTATGTGACAACGCAAAAGGCTTTGAGGAATTTTGCTAAACCAGTAGCAGCTGCCATGTAAGCACACTTAAATAGGCTAACGCAACTCCTAGTATCAGACGCTTCCAAGGATACACAAGACAGGCAGGGGCTGTTTGCAGTTTCAGCGGCGATGTGGCCCGAGCAGGTCAGCAAGCACATGATGATTCCCAGGCGGAGAAGAGTGTAGATAAACCTGCATAAAAATTGATCTCTTAATCAAAATAGCCATCCCATATTACATACAGTATATTCATAGAGCTGTTTTACGGTGACTGGGTTAGTACTCGGAGTACTTAGCAATACTTACATGTCTGATCACGTCTGATTTTTATTGGCCGTCAGATCTTGCGGAGAATTTTAATTGATTAAATTTAATATGTTAATTGCCATAAGGGCATAATGGTCCAGGGGGAAATATCTTTTCTTGAACCGATCACCTGAGGACCAGATCCATGTCTACTCGATCCAGTTCAGAATCCTCCTCCGATCTATTCGTCGCCGCTCGCCGCTCTTGACCTTCTCCGTCCTCGACCTGCCCGGCGAGAGGAATAAATTCATTGTCCTCGTCCTTCACCCAAACAACCCCAGCCCCCCACGCCATCACCGAAGAAGAAGAAGGCCGGATCTGCGCCGGCTGAATCGGCGGCGACCGCGGCGGGCGATCCCATCTCTTCGCGTGTACCATCCTTAAGGTATGAATTCGGCTTGGCGTTCTGCTCGTTCTCTTGGCCGTTGCGCCCCTCCATCGTGCATGCAGTACAACCTCAACCCCACAAGATCCGGGTACGGACTAGAACAACGAATGGAAAGCTTCATCGTGGCATAGTTTCTCTTGAGCTAATCGCATCATGTTTGTTTAAGTAAGATGTTGAGGGCATTGCTTACTTCCTTTGGTACCGCGGAAAAAAGTGACTTACTTGACATTTGAGATGAGATATACTAAAGGAAGATGAGATACTGGTTCCATAGTTCACTTAATTTAGTTTATTAAAGTAATCATCACTTTAGGTTTGCATAGTGCATGAAATATAGTTTAAAGGAAGATGAGATAGTACTTGTTGGACGTTGATGATTGGTTTCCCTCACATGTCAAACGAGCAAAGTCTTTTCCATGCACTTGTCTTTGCCTATGAGCTATTTTACACCTGCAACATTGATAAACAGAAAGATGTTGATGATTGGTTTCCCTCACATGTCATATGCAGGAAGACATGGCATATGCAAGTGATGAGAGTATGTTCGAGTATGTAAATGTTGTCAGCAAGATGTTTGATAGTGAGGCTGAAGGCTATGAATTCTACAACAAATATGCTCTTGAAAAAGGTTTTAGTGTGAGGAAAAGCTATGTTGAGTGGGATGGATCCAACAAATACATAATTTTAAGGAAAATTGTGTGTAGTCGTCAAGGGTTTCGCGAAGAGAAGCACATGAAAAGAAAGATGGAAGATAGAAAGAGGAGGCCACGAAGTTTAACTCGTGTTGGGTGTAATGCTAAATTGGTCATTACGAGACAGAAGGAAACCAGTCGGTGGTTTGTCAAGGATTTCATCGATGAGCACAGCCATCCTCTAGCCCCATGGGATCTTTCTTGTCTGCTGCGTTCGCACAGATGAATTAGCGATGAGCAGAAAGCGGACATGGAAAAATGTGGGATCCGCAAATACCGTATTATGGATATTTTGTGCTTTCAATACGGTGGATTTGATAAGGTTGGATGCATAAAGAGGGACGGTTATAATTTCTGCCATGCTAATAAGCAGGAGACAATCAGTGCCGGTGATGCTAATACGGTGATCATGCACATGATGGCGAGGCGAGAGCGAGATGTGGATTTTTTTCTTCAAGTACTTGGTAGACGAGCATGGCCATCTGAAGGGACTGTTCTGGGCTGATAGTCAGTCGCGACTTGACTACGAGGCTTTCGGAGACGTCATTGTTTTCGATAGCACACACAGAACCAACAAATACAATCTTCCATTCGTGCCGTTTGTCGGGTTGAATCACCACCGCAACACTGTTATTTTTGGCAGTGGTATAATTTCTCATGAAACAAGCCAGGCATACGAGTGGATGTTGCAGACCTTTTCTGATTGCATGGCACAGAAGCATCTGATATCTGTGATCACAGATGGGGACCTTGCAATGCAGAGAGCAATAAGGGTGGTCTGGCCAGACTCAACCCATAGACTATGTATATGGCACATTCAGCAGAACATTGTACGCCATCTGCATGATGACGACGTAAAGAAGGAATTCAGATCTTTCATTTATGATACTTCTTGCATTGAAGAGCATGAGATAAAATGGATACAATTCTTACAACGGAATAAAGTAACCAGTGAGGAGTCTTGGCTGCATCAGATGTATCAGATGAGAAAGTTGTGGTGTGCTCCATATCTTGAGGGGCGTTGTTTCCTAGGATTGAGCAGCAATCAGAGGAGTGAGAGCTTGAACTCTGTGCTACATACGCATCTTGAGGGTAAGATGTCGTTGTTTGAAATGCTAGAGCACTATGAGCGTTGCCTTGCGTCGCGACGGATTAACGAAGCTCGCCATGACGTCGAAGCCTTGCAGTCCGTTCCATTTACAGAGGAAAATGCTTCGCCGCTTGAGAAACACGCCGCAAAAGTTTTCACACCTAGTGTCTTTAAGATGGTCTTATGGAGCATAGATGCTGTCAGCAAATGTCAGATCAGAGAGATACTAGATGGATCAGAAGATTCCACTTATGTTGTGTCCAAGCAGGAAAGAATGGATAAAAAGTTTGGAGTGCGCATTGAATAGCAAGGAGGTCTTTTGCACAGGGTGAGTTGTTCTTGCCGTAAGCTGGAATACGCAGGCACACCATGTTCTCACATTTTTTACATATTGGGGATTTTAAAACAAACAATTCTGCCAGGTTGTTGCGTTCCCACTAGGTGGACTATGAATGCAAAATGTGCATATGCACCTACCAGAAAAAACCAGATGTATGACTATTCGGTAAGCCTGTAGAGGTACCGCGAGTTGCGGAATTGTAGTCACGCCGCAAGTTTCAAGGCATGCCACTCTGGTGAGGACTATCACCGTCTAAAGATGCTTTTGCAAGCACAACATCATGGCAAGCAATCAAGTTTTGAACAAGCTGACAGCAAGGAGTCAACTAATGCTCAACATAACAGCATTAGGTTTGGCCCATTGATGCCGCACTCGGAGAAAGTTGATAAGGTTCTGGATCCCGTGCATGTGCCAGTACGAGGTGCACCGAAGAAAAGGCTGCAGGCAAAGACAAAGAAGTCAAGATCACAGAATATCTGTGACTATTGCAAGAAACCAGGTCACAATCGACGTAAATGCGCTAAATTGCTAGAGGTACAAAATATGTTCATATTTAGTTTTTGCATGTGTTTTACACATAATTGATGTCCATGTGATTTATTTTATTCTTCTGTGTAGGATCTCGAGGCTGAACTGTGATATCTACATACAGCATGAACCGACGATGAGCCAGAGAACGTCGTATGCCATTCAGCTTTGTGTGACGTGGTCTTTACATTCTATTTCATCGTGACAGTAATTTAGTGAAGTGTGGTTGTACTGCCATGTTACTGTATTAGTTCGACATCTTTCGTTTCCATTTTCTGTGTGTATCATTTGATGTCCAACTTTAAGAATGATGATGTATTTTGAACAGGAATAAGGGCTAGCATGGAGCACTTGTTATTGTCGAGTAGAATAATTATTGTGATGTATTTCTGCACGCACACACGGCCGCCAGACGGATCTCCCGCGCGATCCCACGGTCTGCATGGCTGGCTCGGTGCGTGTCCATCATTTAGGTGAGACTACCGACGCCATGCATGCATGGCAGGCCATTTTCCTACGTCGACCCAAACACCGGCCCATCCGAGGTTGCAGCTCCGGACGGCCCATGTCGCGTACGATCTAGCACGTTGTTATCGTCTAACTAAAAATAGTCCCACCTCGCCCCTCGACCAGCTCCTTTACCTGCTTAAATACCTTCATCGAGGTGATTTTAGCAAGCGTTGGTCCTCATTGTAGGATGAATATGATTCTTCACCCTTACTACGGTTGTCATGCATATTCTTCATTTACAGAGCAATAATGACTTACGTATTTTTTCAATAAGCGGGGCCCACTGGGGTGTGCTTGGAAATCTTTGAGAAACCTCCATGCACGTTCATCTTCGCTGCATGCAAATCGGGGCAGCCGCTGTGCCAGCAGCTGTCAGGCCTTGATGAATCACTATTCACATGCAGGTCCCCGACTCTTGCATGCAGGTCCCAAATTTTCTTGTACATGGTGACCCACATGTGCCAAACATGTCTATGAAAGAAAATTTTTTAAAAAATTATTTTACAATGCCCCCTTGAGGCATAGACCGATGTTTTCAACATTCAGTCTAGAGGGCATTATAAATTCAAAAAAATTCAAAAAATACAAAAACTTGGAAACCTAGTTTTGTTTGTGGAAGAGATCATGTGAGCCAAAATTGAGGTGATTTGGAGGTGGTCGAAAAAATGCCCGCATTCCGAGGGACCATTTGGTATAACTTAAGCCAGTTTTTTGAAAAAGGTGAATTTTTTCACCACCTCCAAATGACCCAAATTTTCTTGTACATGGTGACCCACATGTGCCAAACATGTCTATGAAAGAAAATTTTGAAAAAAATTATTTTACAATGCCCCCTTGAGGTGTGCAATGCGGGCCCGGCATATCTACGGTTAGGCAATGTGCTGCCCGCTTTAGAAAGGAACTCGAGAGGGAAAGCTCAGCCCGCTATATAAACCGGTGCTAGCTCCGCTCGCTCGGCGAGGTGGGACTAAACTCCCTGCACCCCTGGGATGTGCCCGGCGCGACGCTCGTTTGGGCCTAATTCGGATGGGTCGTCCCACGCCAGCCTCACCCGCTGGGTCACTAGATGGACCGTTGGGCCATCTCGTTGTCTGTGCCTGAGGCATGCATGCATGGGAATGGCGGCGACGTGGGTTTGCATGCGCGGGTGGCGGACGTGAACTTTATCTATCTGAACTATGTTATGATTTCTACCCGAAAACAAGCTCCCGTGCGACACGCTCCCGTGCGACGCACGCCTCTTGCATGATACGCGATTCCGATGCAACTACGTGCCAAATCTCGGCACGGCATTGCTGATCTTCCGACCAGGTTCGATCCGCCGGTGAGGGCGCCGCCTGGAGCTCGCCGACATCGATGGGGTGGTGGTGGACGCGCGAAGCTGGCCCGAGGACGTTGGGTTCAAGATGGGCCGAATGGTGGAATTCCCGTGCCATTTGACGTATCGCGGCGCTGACCGGTGGGGCGACCCCATGGCGGTTCCCGGGTGAGTAATGGCGACGGGGGTGGTGGGGGGAGGGGGAGAGGTTATTAGGCCGACGCATCGGTTCTCCGCCACTTCCTCCACCACTCCCTCCCTCTTAGATCTCATCCAAAACAACCGCTGCGACGCGACGCTCCCAGAGCTAGGGTTTGATGACGATGCGCGAGCAGTAGATGTGGGCTCTCGCTGCCGGCGATGAAGTGCTGATGGGGAGGCTTCAGGAGCTCGACGTCTGGTTCCCGATGGCGAAGGCCCTCAACGACGTGTCGGAAATGGTGAGAGACAAGCCCAGGGGAGAAGAAATCCTCCGCTGCTTCCCCAACTACGAGCGCCAGCCGGCGATGGGGGTGCTCCTCTGGGCGATGCTGGAGGCGAAGTCTTTGGATCCAGAGCAGAGGGAGAAGTGGAAGGTGTCCGCTCCTCCTCTACCGCCTAATCTAGTCGCGGGCACCGCCGCGGCGCAGCCGCAGGCGCCACCGCAGGCGTGGTGATGGGGATTCCGTCTCCTGGATCCAGATGGCTCCCAATCGAAACGAGGAGGACGAAGTGGTGGCTGTGACTCCAAGACGCAGGGCCAGGACGCCAGCGACTCCAACCACGCTTCCCCGCCGCTCCCTCGCTTCCCGAGGCGCTCGCCTCGCCTCCTTGCCCTCTCCCGCCGCCAGTAGGACGCTCGCCGGCTGTAGCCGTTTCTGTTACTGGCCGGTGAAGGCTCCGAGGAGGTGGAGGTGAGGGAGCCCTCTGTTTTCTCTTCAAGTATGTTTCAACAAATTTGAAGTAGATCAATACTAGTTCTGAAGTTCTGAAGTAGATGCAATACTAGTTCTGAAGTTTCTGTCTAATTAGTAGTTTCTGAAGTTTTTGAAGTAGATGAATTTGATGCACCAGATTAATTTGATGCAGGCCCAAGGAACTCCGCCCGCTCCTGCAGGAGAAGAAGCTGTACACCTTTGTTGGCTTCTCCATTGGAGGTGACAAGGAGAAGCTGAAGTTGTCTGGTTTGGAGATCAACCCCGACAAGTACGTCGACATGCAGCGCAAATGGAGAGTTCCAAACAATGGAAAGAAGTGGCAGTCTTTGGCTGAGTTTGCAGCCAGCCTCATCCACCCATCCTACAAGGAAATGAAGCAGAAGATCAACAAGAAATTGGACCACAAACTATGGGGGGACAGCCCACTGCCAAACAACCTCATCGAGTACGCAGCGAAAGATGCGTACGTCACCTACGAGGCATGGAAGAAAATCGAAACCATCAAAGAAGGTTTGAAGCAATGGCAAGAGGCGGAGGATCATTGGGATGACCCCTACTACTGGGGATATTGAGTTGTTTGTTGTATTATGTGTCTCAGTTTGTAGTTATGTGGTTGAACAAGTTTGCTTTTGTTATGTTGAACAACTTTGCTTTTGTAATGATGAACAAGTTTGCTTTTGTTATGTTGAACAAGTTTGCTTTTGTAATGATGAACAAGTTTGCTTTTGTTATGTAGTTATGTGATTGTTATGATGCTGGTGCAGAACACTTATGGTTGTGATGTGATGCAAAATCCTTCAAGTTTTGGTGATCATTTAGTTCAAGTTTTGGTCAGATCATACAGAATGTTGTCTAGAAGTTTTTGTGATCATTTAGTAGTTTTTTTAAACTGAAGATGCTATTTTAACTGAATTTTGCTTCAACTGAACCCATTTCATTGTGAGCAAAAAAATATGCGCCAGCGGGGACTCGAACCCACGACCATGTGCTTGTTTCACTATGTTTCACTATGTTTCATTTAGGTTCTCATCGACACCGAGGCACCCTATAGAAGCCAAGGTTTCATCATTTAGGGTTTGTCGACGCCGAGGCACCCTAAATGCTAAGTTAAGTTTTCATCATTTAGGGTTTATCGATGCCGAGGCACCCTAGGTTGGGCCTAATCACTTGGCACTAATCACTTGGCTCTATTGCCACCTATGCAGCAAGAATGGCGGGGCAGTTGATCCTACTTAACTAAGTACTAAGATACCCCGGCCCATGCATTAGTCGCAAGTACCCCATATGTCCTATTTTTAGCAAAGTCATGCTAAAATTCATGGAAAAGCTATATATTCTAATGGCGCACCGTGGCATAGTGCGCCATTACTGGTTTAAACTAGTAATGACGCACTGTGCCACGGTGCGCCATTAGTAGTTTTGCAAAAAAAAAGAATAAAAAAAACAACAGTATTGGCGCACTGTGTGGCCGGTGCACCATTACTACTTAGCACTAGTAATGGCGCACCGCGCCATGATGTGCCATTAGTATGTTTGGAAAAAAAAATTGTTAATAGTGGCGCACCTTGTGCCAGGTGCGCCATTAGTGTCTTCCACTCTAATGGCGCACCAGCACATGGTGCGCCACTGCAATATAGTAGTGGCGCACCACATGACCGGTGCGCCTTAATGTCCATTCCATCTATAGCCCTTTTCCTAGTAGTGCTAAAACCCTAAACATGATAACCCCTAACCCCCCCCCCCCACACACACACGAAACAGTAAAAACATTCAAAATTTTGCCCCACGTGGAAACCATTATGCATGAATTCTCTATGGGGTCATGGGATGCCATGAAGAAAGTTTGGGATTATACACGCAAGTACGATCTCTGACACGCGCATTTCCGGCCTAGCATCACAACACCCCGAAAGCACTAGCTGGGTTCCTCACCTGTATGAAACCAACCCAACATCGATTCGGTCCAGTGGATGGATGCATGCTCTATGTGGCACGAAGTTTGTCGGCCGATCCAGTCAACGGACCGGATCGATGCTACCGGAGGGAATCCGTTGTAGACCAATGCTCCACCAATGTCTGGTGTGTGCTACGTCCACCGTAAGACAAACATAGTTACGTCAACCCTAGAACCCTTAAACCCTAAACCCTGATAACCCTAACCCCCCCCACTAAACCATAAAAACATTCAAAATTTTGCCCCACATGGAAACCATTATGCATGCATTCTCTATGTGGTCATGGGATGCCATTAAGGAAGTTTGGGATCATTAGTACATATACATGCAAGTACGATCTCTAACACGCGCATTTCCGGGCTTGCATGTCAACACTCAACCCTAAACCCTGATAACCCTAACCCACCCACCCCCCACTAAACCCTAAACCCTAAACCCTAAACCCTGATAACCCTAACCCCCCCCCTCCACTAAACCCTAAACACTGAACCCCTAAACCCCTAAACCCTAATAACCCTAAACCCCTAAACCCTAAACCCCTAAACGAGTTGACAAGATTTTCTTATTTCTTTATATCATTTATCCAAATCTCACATAACTCACGCGGCCCACCCCTCCCTAAATCCCGCGATTACAGCTCCGCATTCTAACCCCGGGCCGTCCGCACCTCCACGATCGCTGCAAGATCAGATCGGAGACGCCGGTCGCCCACGGAATACAGGAGTCGTCGGCCACCACTCGCCGCCCACCGCCAACGTGATCTGAGGGCTCGGACGTCAGTGTTCTTCTCGCCGCCTCCTCCTCGCGTGAACGCGCCGTTTTTCCTTTGCGCCGTCGACCGCGCTATACCGGCACTTATAGTTTCCCCACGCACTAACCGCCGCCATCTACTCGGTGGCACCGTCTCCAAGATAAGGTATTACCTGATCGTAACTCTTTATAATCGTTGTCCGCCGCTCCTTTAGTAGTTGAACCCTCATAGGTTTTGCACCCAAATAGGTTCTGTGCTTAAACCCATAAGTTGATCATATGTTAAATGACCTAGTTAATTTTGTGAAAATTAATTCTCTGCTAATTTTGTTATACATTTTCCAATTTTGTTCAGATTAATTGAGCTGGATTTTATCATTGCATAAGAGCCAGCAATGTCAGTTTCAGATACGAACCTTCATAATGGAGAAAAGCCCATCTCCGAAATTACCGATGCGGTAAGTAATTGACTGTTTGTGTACAATCGTTTCGTACACATAATTCATGTGTACTCACTATAATTTAATGGCATGTAACAGGAACTCGCCGAAAAGCATGGTCATATGAAGTTAGTATGCTCACAGACAAGGTTCGGAAAAACCATGAAACTGTTGTCACAAGACCACAAAAAGTGCATCATATCAGAAACCAGTCTTGGCGGTCTAACCCAGATGCATGAAGTGACTCTATGATGCATAATGTTGGTTAGACTAGCCAAGAGCATAGATATGGACACGCAATCCATTACCATCGGTAAAACGCCAATTCCTATAATAGAAGAGGACGTGCAAGGTATATTTGGCATTCCGATAGAAGGGGAGGATATAGAGCCACATATGGAAATGCAAACCGACACAGAATTGTTTACCACCTATGTAAACAATGGGCAAATTTTGATTTTTGACCTTGAAACGGCGATCCGAGCTTCCAAAGCCCCAGACGGCGATTTCCTGAGACGGTTCATTCTGTACGCAATTGGTACTGTTCTAGCACCAACAGCACAACATTATATGAACTCGAAATTTCTCAACCTTGTTACAGATCTTGAAGACCTTCGGAAATTTAGCTGGGGATGTTTCACACTTAATCACTTCTTCAAGTCCGTTCACAAGTTTAGAAATCGAGATCACGTAAATCTACAAGGAAATCTAATTCTGCTCCAGGTTAGTGATAGATCACTACTTAATGTCCTTTAATTATTGTTCTGTTGCATATCTCTATGGTGATGAACTAATTTATTGTGTAGTATTGGTACTGGGAGCACGTGCGTAGTGGCCGATTAATGTATGCTTCTAGACCCCCTCCATTGATCGCACGATGGGACGAAATGATGGCTACTTTAAGAAGCGATGCTTACGAGAAAGGAGGTCTTCATAACGGGCTGGTACCTATCTACAATTGAACTTTCTATATCTGATTTTTTATTTGGTACAAATGGTTCATTATATTTTATAAAAATAGGCTGTCATGGAAATTTGTGCTCCTCAACGACCGTCCGAGAATTCTAATAATTTTCCAAGAAAAAAAGATGAACATGTGCATCAACATGATTCGTATCGAGCACCATCACAAGGACAGCAATTTAGTAGCCAGCAAGTATATACTCCAAGGACTATTTGTTTTTGCAATATCACAAATAGGTGTCATGGAACCTCATTCATTTAGCTATTGTTATCAACGAGGTTTTATTTTGTTTACACAGATTGAAATGGTAGTTGAAGTCATGAATGCACGCATTACTGATCATGAAAAGAAGGTAGGCAGGAAGTTAATGGAAATTGAGCACAGATTTGATGTCAAATACCAGACTCTAGGTGAAGACTTGATCGACATGAAGACTAAAACTGACACTAATCCTAGGTTGTCGAAGGCCGAGGACGAAATTAAAGACTTATGGAGGGAACTCCATGTATGTCATACTGTGCATTTTGTATTTTTTTATGAATATTTTCCTTCATGTTCATTATTGTTTGCATTGTTACAGGAATTAAAATACGAATTTACAAGCAACCGACAATCAGTGTCACAGAAAGGAGGCATGCAGGTGATCAATATGGCCCAACACGTCAATATCTAAAAGTAAATAACTAATGATGAACTACCTTTCTTCATTGTAGGATCAAGTCAATGTGTGCAATTCATGCCTGACAGGAACTCCTAGGGCTAGCCAATTCACGACAGGGACTTCGAGTACACCAAGTGCAAGACATGTGACGGAAAACAATGAGGAACCACAATTAACTCCGATGAAGCCTGTCTTTGGTAATGATTACAAGTTCACGGTTGAGGACATAGAGACAGCCGTTTACATCCGCGGAACATACGACCCTGTTGAAATAGCTAGAATCGAAGACATTTCCCTCACAACAGAAAATCTGAAGCGAAATTTGGACGAAAAATACATTTATGGTGATGTAAGCCCATTATACTCTATTCTACATCATTACTGCAACAACTGTCTTATTATTGTATGATTAAAAATTTGGCAGGTTATTATGGCATATGCTCGCATTAGCCAAATTGAGAATGATACTACCTCAATCATATCCCCTCAAGAAACCGAAAAGCTGTTAGAAATGAAGGGGTGGTTCCTGTTGGACGTGCAGCCTCATGGTTAGCTCGTGTAGCAGGAAAATTTGTAGGGCGCCGAAAGGTACACGTTTTCCACACTTTCATAGTTTACGTACACACTGTACACGAAAAATTTCGGTTCTCAACCCAACCCAAATTTTACTGCAGGTGCATGTCCCACTCAATGTACACCAAAACCATTGGATGCTAATGATGTTTAATTTTGACAAAAAAGAAATTCAGACTCTGAACTCCATGAATTATCATTGCGACAAGACCAAGGAAGATTCTCTTGTAAGTGTTCTCTTGCTGCATCTTTTGATCCGCATGGAACATGAGCTCCCAAAGTATCGTAACCCTATGTATAACTCGTCGTACCCTAGGTGGACTCGATTCAGTTCTGCATTAACGAAGCTGTCAAGAAAGGGTTGATATCACCAGCTAATAACATCAATTTTGCCTAATGGACCAAAAAATGCTATGAGAACATACAACAACAGACCGATGGGTACGCATGGCCTCATAAATTATTATTTGCATACACGAATAAGATAACTGATCTTTAACTAAACATCGCAAGACTTCCTGTGTGGTTTGGACACTGCAGTACATGTTGTCATGGAACGGGGATGAAATGACCGATATTTTGAACCAGGTAATTGAATGCCTAATTTAAATTTGTACTTTGTTTAGCTTGAAAGCTATGCTGACGTCAGTGTCGGTTATCCAATATAGGCAAGGATAGATATTTTCAGGTGGAAAATATGTACAGCCTTACTGCATTCAAATTGCAATGCGCTTCGTCTCGAATCATATAAGTTCCCCATAACGGTTAGCGCTACATGAAGAATATATCATTTATTTCATAAGTCTCATGATTAGAACTAACGCAACACTCTCTCTTATACAGAAGGAGGTGTACGATGCCCAGCAAGCAGTTCTACCTGATGCTTCAGAAGAGGACGTACAATTAGTCAACAATCCTGATGGTTCCAACGAACCTGACACATCCAACTCCCAGAAGGATACCGGTGCACCCAACTCCCCCAAAAGGAAGAGAGCACGTGGACGCCCGAGAAATGTAGTCGATCCCGAGCAAGCAGCAAAAACAAAGAGTCTTAAAGAACTGAAACTTAAATTTGACAACAAGACCATAGCCAACCAAGTGTCTTCGTTAACATCACGGTCACGCAGAGAGCATAAACCAGCACCAGCTTTATTGAGCCCATTCAAACACAAATAGGTAGCATCAATTGATACATGCTCATGCTCATGCTCTACTTCTAGCATCATTTGATACACGTTTTGTTCTTATCATAAAGTGGAAATAGGTACTTTTGGCAATCATGAGCATCCTCTACTTATTACAATATATAATGCATTGATACATTCTCATGCTCATGCTCTACTTTTAGCATCATTTGATACACGTTTAGTTCTTATCAGAAAGTGGAAATAGGTACTTTTGGCAATCATGAGCATCCTCTACTTATTGCAATATCTAATGCAGTGATACATTCTCATGCTCATGCTCTACTTTTAGCATCATTTGATACACGTTTAGTTCTTATCAGAAAGTGGAAATAGGTACTTTTGGTAATCATGAGCATCCTCTACTTATTGCAATATCTAATGCATCATCAGTACAAAGCTTGATTTGGCAATAGGTGGAATCGGCAATCATTTGCATGCTTTAATTTTGTCAAAAATTAATGCATAGTTCAGTTGTAACTGCTCATAGATATGGCAGGAACATGCTGAGTTATACACTAAACATAGTCATGCCAAGCTATAACTACCATAGTCATATTATTGGAGTTCCTAGCATGCATCACCGTACGGCAGAATAACACAGCAACCATAACATAGACCACCGTACGATACTTGAGTTGCTAAGGCCTTGTACAATGCAAGGTGCTTAGGGGAGTTGCTTATAGAAATAAACCAGGCTTTTCTTAAGAACATGTGCTTATTTGTACAGGGTAGACGCATAACTAGGCGTCTCTCCTATAGAAATAGGCACCGATGCTTCAGAAATACCCTGTTTATTTTTCTAAGCACCACCCTAAGCATCTAGCATTGTACAAGGCTTAAACATGCATCACCAAAATAGTATTAACAACTAGGAACACTAAACCAGAGTAGCAGCAAACTCTTAACATAAACGGCAGATCAACCACCGCTCAGCATAGGTTCAGACACACCATAGGACATCAGTTTTAGACTCCAACAACAAACAAACATAGATAACATAACAGGACACGGCGGTCCTGGGGCAGCAGCAGCACTCTAGCAGCACATCACTTCTCTCCCTTCTTCAATGCATGTTGTAGGGCTCATTGACTTTGACAATCTCGAGGAAGCGTGCGTAGGCAGCATGTTTAGCCAGAGTACTGGCTTTATGCTTCTTACCATGTCCATTGCCAGTGCTGAAGGCATGCTGGATCATGCCATCTATGCCGCCACCGATCACCTTGCAACAGAAAGGGCACCCAATCTTGCCAAAGAAACGGTACTTGATCTTCCCAGCAATCAGATGCCTCAGGGTGTACCGGCTCTTGCTGTGCCTGCTGTCCATGCTGTAGTCCACGTCGTCGTCATCCTCCTGTGAATTAGTGAATTAGTACACATAGAAGAACTCAGCTAATCTATTATGGTACATTGAGTTTAATTACAATGTTTTGAAAGTACACATGTGTAACATGGCAACTATCTATTTGCTAGAAACAAGGCGTATGTGCACATACATAATTGAGCCAAAGAAATTGACATGCATAAATATGGACAGTGGAATAGTTGCATTTATAGATTAGTGCACAAGTAGTACATAATTAACACATGAAAGACTTCATGAAGTGGCTTGGTTTAATGATATTTGATACTTGTTACAGGTGTAATTCTTATTGGAATCAGAAAAATGGCTTCATTATACTCCTCCATGTTTCACACAAGGGGGTTTGTTCTATCTACTGGAATGAAGAAACCATTATTCTTTCTGACAGCAGCAATACTGCTTCTCCAACATTGTTAGACCCTGATAAGTTTCAGAAGGAAATTGGTAAAGGAGCTATGGGGTGTCTCACTGCTCATATTGATGAGAGATGTGGCTGTGATCATCTAGATAACATACTGTGGAAAATTGGCTAGATGAAATGTTTTGATTTTTTGGTATCCAGTGGATATATACTGTCAGCCCATAATTATTAAGGGAGCGATCACTTCCTTTGCAAAATGGAAATCTGTATAGAATTTGCAAATGGATCATCTATGAACATGTGTGCAAACTAATCATCTATGAACATGTGTGCAAATTAATTCATCTACATAAACTAAAATGAATCAGGAACTGCAGCATTTTGTCACTGTCCTTGGGAAGCCAATGGAGAATCCTTCCATATATCCATTGTTTAACCCACTTTTTTCATTAATGTATCCCTGCCATGAACATTTTCTTGTATTTGGGTTCATTACCCCACTTCTTTAATTAATGTATCCCTTGTGAAACTTATGCTCATCTAATTAACAAGACAAACCCCAATGCCTTGAAAAAAACCCAGAGTATCTGCTGGAATCATAATGTGAATCAGATTTAAAAATCCACATCCAACATGAAGATCTATGCTAGATCCTTACAATCCTACATACGTAGAACTAGCACGCCCAAGTGAAATTGATGCTCATCTAGTTTACAAGAAAAACCCCAATGTCATGAAAAAACAGAGGAAAAAACAGAGTACTACCTTATATAGCTCGTCGATGGCATCCTCGTCGAAGTCGCTGCCCTTCCTGCAATCTACGTTGAACTCCTTTATGGCGTTCTCCTCGAAGAGCTCTTCGATTTTGTCATGCACCTTGCGCTTACGCCTTCTCATCTCCTCCTCCTCCAGATCTTCCCCGACCTTGTGCTCGCCGACGGGTGCCTCGACGGCTGCGATGGCAGCGGGAGCAGGCACAATGGTCGCTGCACCAACAGCTTCCGCCGCTATGGCGGACTCTGCCGCTCCACCTACGGCTACAGCCACGGCAGCAGATTGCGCTGCTCCGATGGTTGCCTCCGGCTCGTCCGCCGCATCTTCACGTCCGCGCTTCATCGTCAGTCGAAGACAGGAGGAGGGAGGCATAGGAAGGGAGGAGGGTGGTGAGGAAGGAGGAGAGGGTGGTGAGGTGGTGAGGAAGGAAGAGAGGGTGGGGAGAGGACGAGGGTTTTCTACACGATTTGGGGAAGAAATGCACTGCTCCTGCCTCTTGGAGTTACCGAGAAGCCGCGAGTGCCGATTTGACTTGACACACCCACCCGGCCGTCCCCATTCCACGTGGGGACATGGCGGTCATGCACGCGGTCGTGCACCTCCTGCGGTTTGCCATCAATTGCTATCGGTCTCACAAGTGGGTCCCCTTGTCATCCACACAATCGAGCCACCACATGTACCACATTTTTCTTTCTCCCCATCTCGACCACTCCACATCTTTATGTCTCCCCTTCTCGACCAGCACCGCCGCTGCAGCCATCTCCCGACGACCCCTCTCTTCGCTGCCGGTGCGCGGCCGCCGCCAACTCCGGCAAGTACGTGAGATCTCCCCTCTTCTTCCCTTCCCCAACCGCATCTCCCTACGGAGGCGAATCTGAGCCGATTGGTATGGACTGAAACTTAGTTTTTGGATTGGATCTTGATTTGGTTTCTATGGTTTGAGACCAAATCAATCAATTAGTTTGAGCCGCCACTACCACCTACTGCTGCTTCAAATCCAAGAGCCGCTATTGCCGGCCGGAGCTCGTTGGCTCTCTCGAGCTTTGACGCCATGTCTGATCTAGATTCATGACGTGCCCTCGCATATGGCTTTGTCCATGGTTTGAACCTTTGGATTCAATCCAAAAGTTGAAAACGGTTTGGACTGGGTTGGATGATGAGCGTGTATAGTTCAGTTTCGTCTAGATTCTAAATGAAAATATCTGGATTGGTTTGGTTTTGATGTGTGCCGTGGATTGGACTGGTTTTAGTTTGGATGCCGAACTATTCCCAGGTTTAGATGAGACGGGCATTGCCATTGTCATTGGCATTGCTTTATTACGTAGATGATATAAAATAGATTGATTGGCCATTGCCAGTATAGGTTATCACTATGATTTATTATATGTATGATCTTTGTATTGTACTATGTACAATTCAACTTAGAGTTCAACATGTTCTGTGTAGAATGGAGGAAGCACAATGTGGACGCTGCAACTCACGGTGCCGGACCAGCCTTTCTTCTGCTACGCTATTCGGCATCTACTTCCAGCCTTCTTTTGTTTTTGCAGCGGTAACAGTTTATATGAACCTTCTGACAGTACATTCTTTTTGTTTTTTTGCTATTTCCACTAATGTATTGTGTCTGTTATTTGTTTTTATCTTACACAGATCGTACCATGCAATGTGAGATTGGCATTCAATGAGCTCATCGCAGACACCGTGACCTTCGACGCTCTTGGGGGCCCATACACTATGCAGGTCGAGAAGGGGCGAAAGATAACCCAGATAGGAGGAGATGATTGGGATCGTTTCATAGCCCGCATGCGTCTTAGTGGGGGTGAATTGATCAGCTTCTCGTTCCGAAGAGATAGGCCCAGGATTTTGTTGGGGAACGTAGCATAAATTCAAAATTTTCCTACGTGTCACCAAGATCTATCTATGGAGAGACTAGCAACGAGGGGAAGGAGAGTGCATCTACATACCCTTGTAGATCGCTAAGCGGAAGCGTTCAAGTGAACGGGGTTGATGGAGTCGTACTCGTCGTTATTCAAATCACCGATGATCCTAGTGCCGAACGGACAGCACCTCCGCGTTCAACACACGTACGGAAGGGAGACGTCTCCCATGCCTTGATCCAGCAAGGAGGAGGGAGAGGTTGATGGAGATCCAGTAGCACGACGGCGTGGTGGAAGTAGCGGGATTCCAACAGGGCTTCGCTAAGCGCTGCGGGAGGAGGTAGATGTGTCACGGGAGGGAGAGGGAGGCGCCAGGCCTTAGATTGGTTTGCTCCTCCTTTTCCCCACTATATATAGGGCCAAGGGAGAGGGGGAGGCGCAGCCCTTGCCCCTTCCTCCAAGGAAGGGTGCGGCCAAGGGTGGGGAGGAGTCCATCCTCCCCAAGGCACCTCGGAGGTGCCTTCCCCTTGTAGGACTCTCCCCTTTTTTTCTCTCTTGGCGCATGGGCCTCTTGGGGCTGGTGCCCTTGGCCCATATAGGCCAAGGCACACCCCCTACATCCCATGTGGCCCCCCGGGGCAGGTGGCCCCACCCGGTGGGCCCCCGGGACCCTTCCGGTGGTCCCGGTACAATACCGATGACCCCGAAACTTGTCCCGATGGCCGAAATAGCACTTCCTATATATAATTCTTTACCTCCGGACCATTCCGGAACTCCTCGTGACGTCCGGGATCTCATCCGGGACTCCGAACAACTTTCGGGTTACCGCATACTAATATCTCTATAACCCTAGCGTCACCGAACCTTAAGTGTGTAGACCCTACGGGTTCGGGAGACATGCAGACATGACCGAGATGACTCTCCGGTCAATAACCAACAGCGGGATCTGGATACCCATGATGGCTCCCACATGTTCCACGATGTTCTCATCGGATGAACCACGACGTCAAGGACTTAATCAATCCCGTATACAATTCCCTTTGTCTATCGGTATGTTACTTGCCCGAGATTCGATCGTCGGTATCCAATACCTAGTTCAATCTCGTTACCGGCAAGTCTCTTTACTCCTTCCGTAACACATCATCCCGTGATCAACTCCTTGGTCACATTGCGCATATGATGATGTCCTACCGAGTGGGCCCAGAGATACCTCTCCGCTTACACGGAGTGACAAATCCCAGTCTCGATTCGTGCCAACCCAACAGACACTTTCGGAGATACCCGTAGTGTACCTTTATAGCCACCCAGTTACGTTGTGACGTTTGGCACACCCAAAGTACTCCTACGGTATCCGGGAGTTGCACAATCTCATGGTCTAAGGAAATGATACTTGACATTGGAAAAGCTTTAGCATACGAACTACATGATCTTGTGCTAGGCTTAGGATTGGGTCTTGTCCATCACATGATTCTCCTAATGATGTGATCCCGTTATCAACGACATCCAATGTCCATGGTCAGGAAACCGTAACCATCTATTGATCAACGAGCTAGTCAACTAGAGGCTTACTAGGGACATGGTGTTGTCTATGTATCCACACATGTATCTGAGTTTCCTATCAATACAATTATAGCATGGATAATAAACGATTATCATGAACAAGGAAATATAATAATAACCAATTTATTATTGCCTCTAGGGCATATTTCCAACAGATTTTTGTTATCTATCTAAATTTGATTCCGGATAGTGAGGATGAAGTTCATGAGGAGGAAGATGGTGCTGATTCAGATGATGACGATTCAGATGATGATGAGAACCCACTTGTTGAATACCTGTATGCCCAAGGACTCAGACTGGGCAACGAGGAAATCGGCAACCTCTGGGACATGCTTCCGCTACGTGAAGACTACCTAGGGAAGCCATTCGTGACCCGCCTCACAAGGACGAATGTTAACCGGCATATCATGGTATGTTACTTAGTGTGGTAATTACATGATATGCATGCTTAGTTAGTGTAGTAGTTCATATGATATGCATGTTGTAGTACTGTGATGAGAGGCCTAGTTTAGAATTCATTTAGTGAAGAATTTTATGACATGCATGTAGTGTAGTAATATGCGATGATATGCTTAGTGTACGCAGTAATCTAATGATATGCCTAATTACTGTAGTAATTTGATGCTTGGCGTATAGTGTAGTGATGTGATGATATATATGCTCAGTGTTGAATCCAATGATATATGTGTCTTGAAGTGTATGCTTTGTTGATAATTGCATGTGACATGATCATATATCATGTCAACTGTTTTCAGAAATTACCTAAGAGGTTACTTGAAAGCTGTGGCATCGACCCGGACGAAGAAGGCATGGCTGCTGGACTACGCCTTACCAGAACGGGCTCCATCACTAGCTGTGCCTATGCAGTGGACACGGACGGTCGCACTGTCTTGAGTAGGGCAGGGTGGAAGAAGTTCCTTTGTGCCAAGAATCTTCGGGTAGGACAGGCCATCCTACTCACTGTTGCGAACACCCGTCGCCATGACTTGAGGATGATGATCACCATCCACCTCATTTAGAACTGGGGTGGGCCATGTATCAATGTGAAATGAACTTGTTATGTTAGCTCTTGTTTGCGAGTACTTGTCGTGTATTACCGTACCTATATCTACTCATATCTAGGTACTATTGCTTGTGATGGATTGCAACTATTATTAACTGGTAACGAATGCTCTACTAGCTATGATTATTCCACTGTGTGATGTTTTATAGGCTGTAGTGTGACACGGTAACTGTTATATATGGTAGAGTCTTGTCTCTAAGACCTTGTACAATGCAAGGTGCTTAGGGATGTGCTTCCATTGTGTGATGTTTTCTACGTGCCAGGTTGTAGTATGAAATGCTAACTGTTCTCAATGTTGGAAAAAGCGGTAGGCGTAAGCGAGGCGATTGGCCTTCGCCTAGTGCCTAGGTGGTGCTTAAGCGTCCTAGGCGCAGCCTAGGCGGTAATATAGATTCTACTATCAGTGTGTATTTGTGGTTATTGTATGTGTACTGATGTTAATTTAGGGCAGATAAATAAGTTAACTACCAGCTACTACCATTTGAATATGTGATGTTTGGCATTTCAGTGCCATATGGCATGATTTCTCGCTTGGTTAAACAATTTGTTGCATGCACTGCCTAGACTACCATTTATGCCCTAGGCGAGGCGTTTGGCCATCGCCTAGCGCCTAGGCATGCCTAAGCGCCTCCTAGGCACTGCCTTTTGCAACAGAGACTGTTCTATATGGTAGTGGTTGGTCTCTAATTGGACCGACATGTTGAACTAGTATCAATGGTAGAGGCGTTTCGTTATGCGCCACATCCAACAGTTCACATAATTAATTATCCAAAGATTAAGGTATGAAACCCTTGGTCATACATAGCAACATTTCGTTCCTAAAAATTCAAGTACTTACACATTCAAACTAACTAATACTACAAATTCGAAGGAACTACTTAATACATTAACAGCACATAGGGAAGTAGCCCTGGTCCAACTGCTTGAGAAATGACGAACAAAAACTGAAAGAAGAAGGATCAGCCAGTAGCAGCACCATCAGCCTCCCAGCCTCACAACTTCAGCCAGCCTGGTGAACTCCAGGTTTTTTCCTGCAAAACACACATGTGATGTTGGAGGCAAGAAAATAAATATGCCAGGGGTCTTGTCATGGCATCTAATCGCACGGAATGCTAGTACAAATGATGGAGAACAAAACATCCAACATGAGCAAATTCATAGGAGTTCTAGATCCATGGATACCATCAAGAAAAAATGCTCAGTTTTAATTCAGACACAAGACTTGGTGAAAACATGCATATTTCATATCAGCAACATTGATATGGCATCTTTGCAAGCTTGGGTCAGTGACTTGTCTTGTGTTTCATGGCATGAAAATAATTTTAACAATAAATAGACATGAAATTGACCCAAACTCATGTACAAAGTTAGGCCATATGATGCATGGATTAATTCACACATAAATGACAAAATGCCAACTTTGTATAGAATTTGCAGTACTGAAATATTTCAGTGTGTACCGGTGTGTATTGAAACTGCAGTAGTGAAATAATTCAGTGTGCATCGGTGTGTACTGAAATTGTAGTAACGAAATATTTCAGTGCCTACAGATGTGTACCGAAATATTTCAGTGTCTACCACTACAACATTACTAATTTTTCCTAGGGCAGTACCGAAATATTTCAGTGCCTACCGGTGTGTACCGGTGTCCACCATTACAACATTACAAATTTTGCCTAGGGCAGTTCCGAAATATTTCAGTGCCTACCGGTGTGTACCGAAATTTCAGTGTCTACCACTAGAACATTACTAATTTTTCCTAGGGTTCATATGATGCCTAGGGTTCACATACATCATAATCCATCCTCCAAATCCATGTACTCAAATGTTGATGCAATTCATTGAGATTAAAATGCCATCTAGCATTCCCTCTCTGAGCTATTACGATCAGTATCACCACGATGTAAGCACAAGCAGTAGGAAGATGAGGAGTGGGGAAGCTTACTCTGAACATAGCTACCGCCGCCGTTCATACGAGGAGAGCGGCGAGGGAAGCGTGGAGAACGGCGGGGAAGCGAGGTCGCGACCACTGTCCTCCTCATCTTGCGCTTCGGAGTCCCGGTGACTCGGTTGGAGGCTGCACAATCTGCAACGGCACCTCGTGCACGGTGGGTTCCTGATCCAGTGGATGCTCTACCCTGGATCTGAACGCCCACCACCTCCGCCTGGTCCACTCGCTGGACGAATTGGCCTGCTCCATCGCCCAGAGGAGGATCTCGATCTTCTGAATCGGTTGCGCGGGCGGGGGAAAAGCTTTGCCCTCTCCTTCTTCGTCAAATTCTTGAGAGTGGCCATTGCCGTCCAGCTCATCTTCCTTGTGTTGTCAAACCAAGAACGGATCTCCCTCAACCTGGCCAACTTGACCTGGTCGCCGCCGGCGATCTGCACGAAGTCGGTGTTCTCGCCGCCGGCCATCAGCTCGATCTGCCGTGGAAGAGGGGGTGGGTGGGTTGCCTGAGTGGAGCGAAGTTGCAGCGGCAAGAAGGAGGAGATGACTGCGGTGGACTTGGAGGAGAGGGAGGAGATGGCCGCCGATGAGTAATTGTGGAATGTGTAGCACCATGGCGGCGGTTATGCATTCGACGAGAGGGGCAGCGCGTGCAAATTTTCCTAGGACTAAACTTCCCCTAGATTAAAACGCGTCCCCACCTTGTCACGAGTACCGGCCCCACTCGTTTTAGTACTTTCGCGTACTTTCATCGGAGTACTACCCAGTACTTTGTATTTGTCTGTCGTTAGATCGACATCAACGAACGGTTCTAAAGAAGCCCAACCACTCTAGAACTTGTAATATTCATAAGAAATCCATAGAATACTCTTGGCATGGCAAAGAGGCATGAATTCTCTAGTTTCTCAGACCCAACATAAAAAACATGGTAGTAGTATAAATCTCCCGTTGCGTAGCGCCGCGTCGACATCTTAACAGCGAAGCGAGAGGAAGATGCTGATCACCACAAATATTTTAACCCCAGCCATAAGTTTTGTTCGACCTACATCATTTGGATTGGATAAACTATCTTCGGCTGTAAGCTAACTTGCTGGAATGCAACAACAGAAGATTGTCTTGAACGCTAATTTGTAAAAGTAATAAGCAAGATACAATGAAAAATAAGATATCTAATTTAACTGCCCTGCCAGCAAGTTGCACCCAGATAGTAGTTATTCTGATTTCTAAACCAGTGTACTATTCTGATATCTGAAGCTAATTTACTCTGAGATAAGAGTCCAAGTGTCAGCATCAACCAGCTTCTACACCTACATGCTCTTCTATTGCCAATTTACCATCTTTCATAGATTTCTTCTTACTCTTCCTTTTCGTATGAGCATCACATCACAGATGAGAAAAGGGGAATCAGGAAACATGCATAAATATGAACAAGAGAATTCAAGGAAAGGCAAAAGCTGGTCTAAACCACAATGGACGAGCTCGATGCACTTGACCTTGGTACAGTGCTGGTTTCCCCACGCACGACGGCGACAGCGCTGCCCAGGCAGTACGGTGGGAATTCGGTCGGCGGTGTGTGCGGGGTGCGGTGTTCCCCTTTTATGAACCCTGAGCAATGTGTGTATGTGTGTGATGCAGGTGTTCTGAAGATGCAATTGTGGGAGGGAGGGAAACCAAAATCAGATGCAGCATGTGTTCCTGCTGATGCAGTTGTTCCACGAGCAGGAGATCAGCAGGGGCACGCCGGAGCACCTTGCCGCCTGAGGAGCCGGGCCCTGGTCAACAGAGAAAGGTGTTGTCAGAGAGAGAGAGAGAGAGAGAGGGAGAGAGGGGGGGGGACCTGCAGGCGGAGGAAGGGTGGGGCAGCCGAGATGGCCGGACGACCTCAACCCTATCGAACGGGGAGAGGCGGCGGCGCCGATGGGAGGGCCAGCTCGGGGCTCCCCATGCTCGGGGAGGGGCGGGGGGTGGGGGCGAGGGGGGCGTGGAGATGGCCGGACGGCCTGAACCCTAGCGAACGGGGAGGGGCGGCGGCGCCGATGGGAGGGCCGGCTCGGGGCTCCCCATGCTCGGGGATGGAGAGGAGGCGGGGGTCTGTGCGCCGAGGAGAGGGCGGCGCCGGGCGGGGTGACGGCGAGGCGGCCGGTGGATGGAGGGTGGGCGGCGGCGCGAGGAGAGGAGCGGCGCGTGGGGGAGACAGGGGAGGCGCGGGGAAGAGATAGTGGGCGGGTCGATTTGGGCCAAAATGAGGTCTTCGCGCGTCTATTTTCGCTAAGTCCTACGCTCACTCATAATCCTGGTGCACCAGGGTAAGCCTAGTGCCATAGGAAAAAATACACAGTTTATAATTTTTTTATTTCAATACAAAAAGTTTATTAATTTTACTTTTAATAATTTATGTGTTTCATTTTATTGTATTTTTATGATACTTATTTTAGTTTTCTTTTTATTGTATTCTTATTCTATTTTTATTTCATTGTTTTTATAAATGATACTCTCTCCCCTTATTTCATTATTTCCACTCTTTAAAATATCGGTCAATATTCCGGTAAAAGTTTGGGCGTGTTTCAAGTAGACCTCACCTGTGGCCGCCTGTAAACCACACCATCTCTGATGTAGTCTCTAGGTATCGAGAGGGAACGAGTTGGATTTGTGAAGGAAGTGTGGGCCCTATTGCTCAGTTGGCCTCGAAACTTCTCGTGCTCTCAAAGAAGGCCATCGAATGACACGTGTCAGGCCCCCGTATTTTTCGGACCCACCTAGAATATTTGAGACATTTATTGCACTGTTAGGGTTTCGGAGCCAGAAATTGCAGATCTGCAAGGCGGCACATGAAATCATGCCCAGAAGCGGCATATAAAATCCGATGTGATGTCTTTGCGACATGCGTAGGCCTTTTGCAGGCGAGGGAGGGGCAGGCCCAGCCACCGGGGGGCAAAATTACCTCGGCTCCATGCCTGATCCAACCGCTTAAATCCTCGAAAAATTATATAATGCCAGAAACCCTTGGGAACTGGCATGGTGTCATCACATGGCCCCTGTAGGGTGTGGTAAAAGTTTGGGCCTGTTTCGAGTAGGCCTCACATGAGGCCGCTTGTAAACCACGACATCTCCGATGTAATCTCTAGGTATCGAGAGGGAACGAGTCGTGTTTGTGAAAGTAGTGCGGGCCCTGTTGCTCCGTTGACCTCGGAACTTCTAGTGCTCTCAAAGAAGGCCATCGAATGACACGTGTCAGGCCCACGCATTTTTCGGACCCGCCTAGAATATTTTGAGACATTTATTGCACTACTAGTGTTTCGGCGCCGGAAATTGCAGGGGGAGAAACGGCCTCGTCGGGTCGACACGGAGGCAATCTTGCGGTGGGTTTGGCACGGACCTTGTTCCGAAGTGTTCCTATGGGCTGACCTACCACAACCGAGTGGAGAGGTCCATTGGTCAAAGCCCGTCCGGCAAAAGTCAAAGGGTTAGATCTCCTGGTCAACCGCTGCAGGGTTTGGCGGGACGGGGGCCTTTGGGGGTAGCAATGCTACCAGAGCATCGCGCGGGCCCCTCATACATGCCTTAAGGTGTGGTGGCATGTCTGAAGAGGTAGCACGCGGCTCCGGGGTGTGGCCCCCCTCACGGACGACGATGACACGGTATAGTAAACGTTCTGCGGTAATAGTGCGGCGTGAATATTATTGGTTACTCGGAGCGCGATGAAATCATGATTTTATTACACGGCATGGGCACACGTGATATAGGACAGATGGTAATTTTTCATAATGTAGGATCTTTGGGGACACGGCGTGGGCATCATTGGTGACTTCGCCAATCACAAAATGTTGTGCAATCTTAGTATCTCGGAGGTATTCTTAATGTAGGATGTGTGTGTGCGTATTCATAGTATATCAACCTGACAAAACTGAAAAAGGAGCACAACACTAGCTTTTGCACACAGAAAAACCAACCAAAGTAAAAATACAAACAAAACCGAAAAATCCTCTGAGTTTGACACCAACGTCTGTCACCTGCCAATGGCACTACAACCGCAACAGCCATCAAAGAAAAAAATGACCGATCACTTCCACCACCAAGCTCGACGCGGCTCCATTGCTGATGTAGTTTTGCGGACCTCCAAGATGGCTCTCAATAAAGGCGAAGCCATTGTCGTTGAATGAATCAGACCGAGCAACACCCTAGGCATGCAATCGAACACCAGATCAAGCACCCCCACAGGACTAGACGTCGGAGGAGGAAACCATACCCGCCCGCCACAAACCATGAACCACGAACCAAGCATACAATCCACCATCTTCCAGATGTCGCATATGCAGACGACAAACTGCATCCGCTCCTGGACTATCTCACAAGATCCACGCCGATGCTGGAGCATACGTCGTCGCAACGGCGGAGTCAAAGGACACAGGTCCACCACGAGGATACCACCGCCGCCGCACCATCCTTACTTAAACGGACTGGTTTTTAAATCCAACCCAACGTGGATCACCTCGTCGAGGAAGGATCTGAAGATTGTTTATTCGGTGAAACCATCGCCACCACCAAAGCAAAGATGATGATACGCCCAAAACCCTAAGCTACTAATGCCTAAACCGATCCACACGCGTGGATCCGGCGACCCCCCTCACCACTGGCAACCAAGGTCGTCGGCGGAGAGGAGCCGCCGGAGCACGACAGCGGAGAGGAAGCGCCTTGACGACTGGATGCTAGATCGCCTTTTTTTTTGCATGGGTCGCCTTTCTTTCTTAGAAAAAGAAAGTGATCCTAATTTCTCGTATGTACATGTATGTGAGCATCTATGATTATACTGTTTCAAAAAATACTACTATGAGAATTGTATATGGCCACGTGTCTCCACTCGATTACTAGTGTTGGGTAGATATGTATGATGCACTAACAAATTATAACAACCGATCCTTTTTTATAGATGGAAAACTACCATCCTTGTAAGCAGGCGAACGCATGCAGGCGAATCTAACAACTTCTGTTGCGTCCATATACAGCTTCACAACAAAAATCTAGGCAGCTGCTAGGTAGGTTTCTCGGCTTCTTCGGCAGGTGGCGACTGATAGATCTCGGCAATGGTCGGTCATTGCGCCCCGGCGTGCCACTGCCCCTCGCCTGCAGCGGCATTCATGCCGCCGGTAGCCGTCAACCATTCGCGCTCGACAAGCAACAAAGCCAGATCTTGAACGGCGCCGCTCCTCGAACCCAGGCCCAGACCTGCCGTCGTCGACGACGAATCTCACCGAAAGTTCCGGGTATGTAACATACCTGGAACGGATGATCGATCTGCATGCGTGAATTCTTGACAGAACTCTTGATCCTGTCGCATCGATCGTACCTAGTTTGGCGTTTCATTCTTAATTTTCCTTGGCGTATACAGTAGCAGTACTCTACATCTACATGTTAATTTGTGGAAGTCCGTGTGATGCATGCATTGTGCAGTACTTCGGCGTCTCCGGGTACATGTTCATGGCCGCCGTCATAGTGGCCTCAATATTTTGGCCCGATTGGCAAGACTCACTCACCACCGCCATCGTGTTCTCCTACTCGACGGCGATGATCCTCCTGCTTCTCAAACATTGGGACAGCAAGGAAGACCAACCAGCAAGGCGATGCCATGAAAGCACATGGGTACGTAACGCCGCGCACTAATGCTCTACCTTAACAAAAGAATTATTAGCCAGATTGTTAGGATTGATCCATATCGTGTGAATTTTTCGTCTTCTAATTTAGGTGCAGATGTTGGTGGTCACCGGGATCATGTTGATCTCCTTGGTGTTGATGGTCTCCATTTTCCCTAATAAGTGGGATCACGTGGCCATGATTGTGTTCGTCTCCCTGGTGGCCGCCGCGTTTAGTTTCTTGCTTCTCAATGTCTGGGATGCGCAACATGAATGGGAACGGGCACAGGCTGCATCGGCAGGATTTGACGAAACGTCCACGGATCTCGCATAGCCTTCTGTATTCCACATTCCGGAGAAGAAAATATTTCCATGTATAAGTAAATCCTTTTTTACATTTACACTTTTCTCAGTGTTCTGTTTGTTCCCTATATCTTATTAATTGTCACTCAAACGAATGTATCTAACATTGAAATACGTCTAGATACATTCATTTCTTTTCTTTTTTGCGGGTGAAAAGGGAGTTTATTGATCAATCAGGTAAATCGTTCTTACAGAGGTCAGGCACATCACCTGGCCCCGAGCCGAGCCACACAGCGGTGCACTCTTCCAGTCTACCAAAATTAGCTAGGTAATGGCTCACGCCATTTTGCTCACGGGCCACATGAGCAAGCTTAAAATCTCTCCCTTCCCTCATTAATCTCTTGGTTTGGTCCACTAGCATGGCATAACGTGACCGGTCTTTCTCAGGCCTAGCCAACATATTGTAGCCGACGAGGCAATCCGTCTCGATCTCAATGGGTAGCTGCGTCCATTGTATGGCGAGGTTGACGCCCTCCATGCATGCCGACAGTTCTGCTTCCAGTGCGTCCGAACACACACGTAACTGCCTACAGGAGGAGAAGATGATCGCTCCCGAGCTGTCTCGGAGCACCATTCCTGCGCCCGCCGATCCACTGCGTGGGCAGAAGGAACCGTCAACATTTAGCTTCGTCCATCCAGCCGGCGGCAGCACCCACTTCGCCGTTTTTATTTTATTTTAGAAAAGGAGGATGACCCCCGGTCTCTGCATCTGAAAGATGCATACGGCCACTTTATTGATTATTCTCAAGGACCTTACAAAGTATTACAACAATGTGCCTGAATTCACCATCTTGGCAACATATGCCACTACTCCTATTCAAAATGATGAAGGGGTGCTAGTTGGGCCACTACCCGAACCACTCACCTAAGCCTAACATCAAAAGCCGGAAGCCGAAACTCATTCGGAAGCCCCAGCCGAGCCACATACCGGGTCTGGGGCACAATCCGGTCAGACGCACTCGTGTGTCGTCGCCGCCATCTTCCACAGGTCCGTCTTCAGATCATATTGAGGCTTCTACCTTGTCTGGCCACTCTACCATCGACATCACCATGACGCCGGACAGCAACCTCCTCCTGCGCGAATCCATCTCCGTGCATCGGACGCTGAGCCTCCACAGCGCCATGCCGCCGATATCCGTCGCCATCAATGTGTGAGATGAAGCACCGCTCCACCATCCCCCCAGCCAGCACTTAATCCAAAAACGATGCCCCCAGGAGGGAAAGCGATAAAACGCCATCATCATCCGATCCGGAAGACCCAGATCTAGGGTTTCCCCCGGAGCATCCCGAGCCTGATGACGCAGACTGCAACGACGATGCCTCGACAAGGGAATGACATCTAAGACGCCGCCATCGTCCGCCATGACCGTAGTCGGCACGATTTTCATCGGCATTTGCTCCACCAGACGTGCGCCGCCGACGTCGCTGGTCCCTTCAACCGGAGCAAACTCCAAAACAATGCCCTAAAGAGGGACTACGACGCAAAAGCGCCACCATCGTTCGATCCCAAGGAGATCTAGGGTTTCCCGCGGAGTTGCTCGTGCTGTCAAGGACCAGACAAGGATAGAATCCCGCGGATCTGCCCAGCTGCCGACGAGTCGCACCCACCACCGTGTCGACGACAGACCAGCGATCAAGGCCCACGCATGGGCATAGATCTGGCCGCGCCGCCGTGAACCGATCCGGTCACGCCACCGCCGTCCCTGGCGGCCGCGACGCACCAGATCGCGAGACCTCCTGCCGCGGGGAAGCGAGGTTGCCGATGCGCCGCCACCACCCGTCGTGGCGTCCGGCCCGCCCGCCACGCTCCGGCCCAGGGGCGCTGTCCCGCGCCAGCCCCACCCGAGCGAGAGGGCCCGAGTCCCCGCCGCCGCCGTTGATCTGACCTGTAGAGGAGCCTGCAATATTGGCGTTCTTGGCTGCGCCACATCAACCACCTGCTTGCCCTTCATTGGATCAGCGTTGGGGTCATTCTGAAGGCCAATCAAGGAATCCACATAGCTGAGTAAAAAACGTCGGGATGCGACCACTGGTGGGGCGGGCTTGTTATGCGTCAGCTCGTTCCGGACATGCCAGCAGTGCCAAAGCGTCATCATCAACTCCATCCTCTCCGTCTCCGGCAAATCAGAGGGCTTGGGCCAGCCACTCCGTGCCCGTTCACTTGAAGCTTGCTGCCGATAGAATTCTCCACTGTTCGGCCATGGCTTGCCACAGCCCCAATGCTCTTGGGCATCTGCAAAAAGCATGAAAAGTGTCCTCCGGCTTAGTTGCACAGAGGGGACATATGTCAGAAATTTCCAATCCGCGGCGTTTTTTATTTACCCAGGTGGGTAAGCAATCGGTGAGTAATCTCCAAACAAAGGTCCGAACCTTAGGAGGAGCAGGGCACCTCCAAATAAAAGCCCAGACGGCTCGTCGCCCGTCCGGTGCCCTGCTCGCCGCGACTAATGAAGGCCGGAGACGATCCTCCAGAGCAAGTCGATAAGCACTCCGTACCGAGAAGCATCCATTTCTCTCAGGCGCCCATGCAATAAGATCATTGCCCATACGAGGTGATGTCTTGATCTTTGCAATCTCGTCTGCATCTACTGGAAAGAAGGTCTCCCATAGTAAGTCTTGCCGCCATGAACCATGGTTGTCCAGTAACTCAGCCACCCTACGTAGCCTGCAACATCCTTGCGGCGTGATCGGCCGGCACTCACCATTCCTTGGGATCCATCTATCACGCCATATGCGGATGGAACTCCCATTCCCAACACGCCATATCAAGCCCTTTTTGAATAGTTCTAAGCCATGCTGCACCCCTTGCCAAGTTCCAGAAGCACCCAAGGAGAAGACCGTGTCTTCGAGGCTCCCATTTGGATAGTACCGAGCCTTGAGGAGACGCGTTCATAAACTGTCCGGGTTCGAGAGCAGACGCAAAGCTTGGCATGTGAGGAGGGCCTGGTTGAACATGCGAAGGTCACGGAACCCAAGCCCACCCAGCGCCTTCGGTTTTATTAGATGGATCCATGCTCGCCAGTGCATTTTCCTGCGCCCCTTCTCAACTCCCCAATAAAAGTTACGTATCATCTGCATGAGATCCTCGCAAATCGACACCGGAAGTCTGAAGACGCTCATAATATAAGTTGGGATCGCCAAAACTACAGACTTAATCAGTACTTCCCTTCCACTTTGTGCAAGCAGTTGGGAAGCATCCCATTCCACCATTCTCTTCATGTACTTCTGTTGCAAATTCTGGAACTTGCTTTTAGACATGCGTCCATTTGGAGTAGGTAGTCCTAGATAGCACTCCTCAAAGCTTTGTTGCTGCACCTCCAGCACACGTACCACCTCCTCTCGGATCACTGCTGGGAAATGCTCCCCAAACAGAATGGAGCATTTTTGAGGATTAATAAGCTGGCCAGTAGCAAGTGCATAGGTAGCTAGCGCCTCCTTGATGTTATTGGCCTGTTGTACTGTAGCACGGAAGAAAAGCAAGGTGTCGTCGGCAAAAAGAAGATGTGAAATACCCGGTGCCCGCGGGGACACTCGAACTGGCGTGATTCTTTGGGTCTGCACTCCCTGTTTTAAGATAGCCACCAAACCGTCGGCAACAAAATGAAATAAAAATGGGGATAGAGGATCTCCCTGCTGTTGCCCACGCGACGGTGCAAATGAATCTGAGAGGGATCCATTCAGATTGACACAATACCGGACCGAGGTGACGCATGTCATGATCCATCTCACCCACCGGTCCGCAAAGCCCATCTTTTGCATCACTTGCTCTAGGAATCTCCAATCCACCCTGTCGTATGCCTTTGACAAATCCAACTTGTAGGCACAGAAACTCTTCGCTGGATCTTTCTCTTGCCTAATATAATGAGTGCACTCAAACGCAATCAGTGCATTATCTGTGATAAGTCGCCCTGGGACAAAGGCACTTTGCTCTTCAGAAACAACATCACCTAGGATCGGCCTTAGGCGATTAACCAAACACTTTGCAATGATCTTATATACCACATTACATAAGCTGATTGGACGGAACTCTGCTAAATTCCTCGGGTTATCCACCTTTGGGATGAGCACTATGGTGGTAGAGTTCACCCCCTCTGGCATGGTCCCAGTAACAAAAAACGTTTTCACCGCCGTAATAATATCCTCTTTAAGAGTGCCCCAATGACGCTGAAAAAATCTTGCAGGAAATCCGTCCGGACCGATCGCCTTGAGAGGTCCAATCTGAAAAAGAGCATCACTGATCTCCTTGTCAGTGAAAGGTGCACACAACTTTGTATTCATCTCCTCTATGATCACTTCATCGATCAGCTCCACCACTGTGCCAGGATCAAGATTTTGGTCAGCTTCAAACAAACTACGAAAATAGGATAGCGCCATACCTGACATCACATGATGTTCCGTTTGGTAAACACCATGAGCGTCCACAAGCCCTTTAATTTTATTCTTTCGAGCTCTCCAAATTGCTTTCCGGTGGAAAATTTTGGTATTGCGATCACCATGTTCTAACCACTCCAGCCTAGAGCGTTGAAGCCACATCATTTCCTCTTTGTAGAGTAATTCATTCATAAGGTCAGCAGCCTTCTGAATTTCGTTGCGGTCAGCGTTCATGTTTGTGAGCTCCTCCAAACGTGTTCTGGACTTCTCAATTTCTCTAGTAATGTTCCCCAGCTTCTTGTTGCTCCCTATGTAGTGCTGCCATAGTTGACCGAAGAGCATTGCTAATCATGCCCAAGTCCCCTTTCGCACCTGCACTGGACCAAGCCTCCGCCACCACTTCTGCTAGCGCTGGCTCGCGCTCCCACATCACTTCATACCTGCGTGTTCTCCCTGCTCGGACCTGGGTTTCCTTGATGCAACGTATGATTAATGGGCAGTGGTCAGAACAAGGTGAAAAGAGGTGGGCCACCTCCACCTCAGGAAAAATATCTCGCCAAGTGTTGTCAGCCACCGCCCTGTCCAACCTAACCTGCACATTTGCTCTACCGCTTCTCTTATTATCATAAGTATAGGGATATCCGGAGAAACCCAGATCGACTAGCTGACAAGTCTCGAGGCAGTCTCTAAAAGCGACCATTTGGGCTTGGGGTCTAGGAGTGACAGAAAGGTGTTCAAACTCCCAGAGTGCCTCATTGAAGTCACCCGCGACAATCCATGGAATGTCAGACGTGTTCTTCAATCTGCATAGACTCTCCCACATAAGATTCCTGTTTTCCACCCTTGGTTCTCCGTATACAAAAGTAACCCGCCAAAGGGGGTCGACAGCTGAGACACGAATATAAGCATCAACCCATCTATCATTAACATCTTGAACATCGACTTGCAAAGTTTCATGCCAAAACAGAGCTAATCCTCCACTCTTTCCTTGAGTACTTATTCCATCAAAACCCTTCAATCCTAAACGATTACGGATCCTAGCCATATTACGTTTTTGTTGCCTAGTTTCACATAAGAACACCAGCTTCGGGGAATGGACTCTACATAGAGCCTGAAGATCACGAACTGTGCGAGAGTTCCCCGCCCCTCGACAGTTCCACACTAAGCAATTCATTGTGACTGACGGGGTGCCACACTTGGCCCCGTCAGTATACCAGCGGCCCCAGGCTGGTTGCCTCCAAATCCACCTCACACTCCTTGCTGCTTGCTTCGTCCTCCAGTTTATTTTTTGCTTTGACAACTCCAGTTTGTATGAATTGTTGAGGCCCTGACTCAACACGAAACGGCCCCTGATGTCCCTCCACCATGGCCGTCATGGCGTCTGCATCAGAGCTTTCGTCGGGTGTAGCCTCTGTTCCACCGTTCGGCGGCTTCGGGAGGGTAGCGTCCACCAGGGGTGCCCCTTGATCGCCCCCACCGCCTTCAGGCTTCTCGTTGGCTGCAGCCGCCAGGAGCGCTAGCGCAAGCACCGTCGACGACATGACTGTAGGGAGGACTTTCTGTTGGGGATCGTAGCAGAAATTCAAAATTTTCTACGCATCACCAAGATCAATCTATGGAGTAATCTAGCAACGAGGGGAAGGAGACTGCATCTACATACCCTTGTAGATCGCTAAGCGGAAGCGTTCAAGTGAACGGGGTTGATGGAGTCGTACTCGCCATGATCCAAATCACCGATGATCCTAGTGCCGAATGGACGGCACCTCCACGTTCAACACACATGCAGCCCGGTGAAGTCTCCCGTGCCTTGATCCAGCAAGGAGAGAGGGAGAGGTTGGGGAAGACTCCGTCCAGCAGCAGCACGACGGCGTGGTGGTGGTGGAGGAGCGTGGTACTCTAGCAGGGCTTCGCCAAGCACCGCAGAGACGAGGAGGGAGAGGGGTAGGGCTGCGCCAAGAAGGAGATGTTCTCGTGTGTATGGCAGCCCAAAACCCCACTATATATAGGGGAAAGGGAGGGGCTGCGCCCCCACCTAGGTTTCCACCCCTTGGGCCCTGGTGGGGGGGCGCACCAGCCCACCTGGGGCTGGTCCCCTCTCACACTTGGCCCACGCAGCCCTCTAGGGCAGGTAGCCCCACCTGGTGGACCCCCGGGACCCTCCCGGTGGTCCCGGTACGTTACCGATAGCACCCGAAACTTTTCCGGTGACCAAAACAGGACTTCCCATATATAAATCTTTACCTCCGGACCATTCCGGAACTCCTCGTGATGTCCGGGATCTCATCCGGGACTCCAAACAACATTCGGTAACCACGTATATCTATTCCCTATAACCCTAGCGTCATCGAACCTTAAGTGTGTAGACCCTACGGGTTCGGGAACCATGCAGACATGACCGAGACGTTCTCCGGTCAATAACCAACAGCGGGATCTGGATACCCATGTTGGTTCCCACATGTTCCACGATGATCTCATCGGATGAACCACGATGTCGAGGATTCGATCAATCCCGTATGCAATTCCCTTTGTCTAGCGGTATGGTACTTGCCCGAGATTCGATCGTTGGTATCCGATACCTTGTTCAATCTCGTTACCGGCAAGTCTCTTTACTCGTTCCGTAACACATCATCCCGTGATCAACACCTTGGTCACATTGCGCATATGATGATGTCCTACCGAGTGGGCCCAGAGATACCTCTCCGTCACACGGAGTGACAAATCCCATTCTTGATTCGTGCCAACCCAACAGACACTTTCAAAGATGCCCATAGTGTACCTTTATAGCCACCCAGTTATGTTGTGACGTTTGGCACACCCAAAGCATTCCTACGGTATCCGGGAGTTGCACAATCTCATGGTCTAAGGAAATGATACTTGACATTAGAAAAGCTTTAGCAAACGAACTACACGATCTTGTGATAGGCTTAGGATTGGGTCTTGTCCATCACATCATTAGGAATGATGTGATCCCGTTATCAACGACATCCAATGTCCATGGTCAGGAAACCGTAACCATATATTGATCAACGAGCTAGTCAACTAGAGGCTTACTAGGGACATGGTGTTGTCTATGTATCCACACATGCATCTGAGTTTCCTAACAATACAATTCTAGCATGGATAATAAACGATTATCATGAACAAGGAAATATGATAATAACTAATTTATTATTGCCTCTAGGGCATATTTCCAACAGTCTCTCACTTGCACTAGAGTCAATAATCCAGTTCACATCGATATGTGATTAACACTCAAGGTCACATCCCCATGTGACTAACACCCAAAGAATTCTGGGTTTGATCATGTTATGCTTGTGAGAGAGGTTTCAGTCAACGGGTCTGCAACATTCAGATCCGTATGTACTTCGCAAATTTCTATGTCATCTTGTAGATGCAACTACTACGCTACATTTGGAGCCATTTCAAATAACTGTTCTACTTGGAGCTATTCTAAATTGTTGCTCCATTATACGTATCCGGTATCTCTACTCAGAGCTATCCGGATAGGTGTTAAGCTTGCATCGACGTAACTCTTTACGTCGAACTCTTTATCACCTCCATAACCGAGAAACATATCCTTATTCCTCTAAGGATAATTTAGACCGCTATCTGGTGATCTACTCCTAGATCACCTTTGTACCCTCTTGCCAAATATGTGGCAAGGCACACATCAGGTGCGGTACTCAGCATGGCATACCGTATAGAGCCTATGACAAAAGCATAGGGGACGACATTCGTCCTTCCTCTTTCTTCTGCCATGGTCGAGCTTTAAGTCTTAACTTCATACCTTACAACTCAGGCAAGAACTCCTTCTTTGACTGATCCATCTTGAACACCTTCAAGATCATGTCAAGGTATGTGCTCATTTGAAAGTACCATTAAGCGTGTTGATCTATCCTTATAGATCTTGATGCTCAATGTTCAAGTAGCTTAATCCAGGCTTTCCATTAAAAAACACTTTTCAAATAACCCTATATGCTTTCCAGAAATTCTACGTCATTTCTGATCAACAATATGTCAACAACATATACTCATCAGTGCTCCCACTCACTTCTTTGGAAATACAAGTTTCTCATAAACTTTGTATACACCCAAAATCTTTGATCATCTCATCAAAGCATACATTCCAAACTCCGAGATGCTTACTCCAGTCCTTAGAAGGATTGCTGGAGCTTTGCATACTTGTTAGCATCTTTCAGGATTGACAAAACCTTCCGGTTGTATCACATACAACCTTTCCTCAAGAAAATCGTCGAGGAAACAATGTTTTGACATCCTATCTGCAAGATTTCATAAATAATGCAGTAATCGCTAATATAATTCCAACAGACTCTTAGCATCGCTACGAGTGAGAAAGTCTCATCATAGTCAACTCCTTGAACTTGTCGGAAAACATCTTAACGACAAGTCGAGCTTTCTTAATGGTGATACTTACCATCATTGTCTGTCTTCCTTTTAAAATCCATATGTACCTAACAGCCTTATGACCATCAAGTAGTTCTTCCAAAGTCTACACTTTGTTTTCATATATGGATCCTCTCTCGGATTATATGGCCTCGAGCCATTTTGGAATCCAGGCCCACCATCGCTTCTCCATAGCTCGTAGGTTCATTGTTGTCTAGCAACATGACTTCCAAAACAGGATTACGTACCACTCTGAAGTAGTACGCATCCTTGTCATCCCACGAGGTTTGGTAGTGACTTGATCTGAAGTTTCATGATCACTATCATAAGCTTCCACTTCAATTGGTGTAGGTGCCACAGGAACAACTCCTTGTGCCCTGCCACACACTAGTTGAAGAGACGGTTCAATAACCTCATCAAGTCTCCACCATCCTCCCACTCAATTCTTTCGAGAGAAACTTTTCCTCGAGAAAGGACCCGATTCTAGAAACAATCCCTTATTGCTTTCGGATCTGAGACAGGAGGTATACCCAACTGTTTTGGGTGTCCTATGAAGATGCATTTATCCGCTTTGGGTTCGAGCTTATCATCCTGAATCTTTTCACATAAGCGTTGCAGCCCCAAACCTTTTAACAAATGAAAGCTTAGGTTTCTCTAAACCATAGTTCATACGGTGTCATCTCATCGGCATTACGTGGTGCCCTATTTAAAGTGAATGTGGTTGTCTCTAATGCCTAACCCATAAAATATCGTGGTAATTCGATAAGAGACATCATGGTATGCATCATATCCAATAGGGTGCAGTTATGATGTTCGGACACACCATCATACTATGGTGTTTCAGGCTGTATTAGTTGTGAAACAATTTCCACAATGTCTTAATTCTGTGCCAAACTCGTAATTCAGATATTCATCTCTATGATCATATCATAGATATTTTATCCTCTTGTTACGACGATCTTTCAACTTCACCCTGAAATTACTTGAACCTTTCAATAATTAAGACTCGTGATTCATCAAGCAAATATACTCAACATCTACTCAAATCATCTGTGAAGTAAGAACATAACGATATCCACTACACGCCTCAGCACTCATTGGACTGCACACATCAAAATGTATTACTTCCAACAAGTTGCTTTCTAGTTCCATTTTACTGAAAACGAGGCTTTCAGTCATCTTGCCCATGTGGTATGATTTGCATGTCTCAAGTGATTCAAAATCAAGCGAGTCCAAACGGTTCATTTGCATGGAGTTTCTTCATGCATATACACCAATAGACATGGTTCGCATGTCTCAAACTTCTCAAAACGAGTGAGCCCAAAGATCCATCAACATGGAGCTTCTTCATGCGTTTTATACCGATATGACTTACGTGGCAGTGCCACAAGTAGGTGGTACTATCATTACTATCTTATATCTTTTGGCATGAACATGTGTATCACTACGATCGAGATTCAATAAACCATTCATTTTAGGTGCAAGACCATTGAAGGTATTATTCAAATAAATAGAGTAACCATTATTCTCCTTAAATGAATAACTGTATTGCGATAGACATAATCCAATCATGTCTATGCTCAACGCAAACACCAATCTCGATGGTAGAGGGAGCGTGCGATGCTTGATCACATCAAGCTTGGGAAAACCTTCCAACACATATCGCCAGCTCACCTTTAGCTAGTCTCCGTTTACTCCGCAGCCTTTTATTTCGAGTTTACTAACACTTAGCAACCGAACCGGTATCTAATACCATGGTGCTACTAGGAGTACTAGTAAAGTACACATTAACACAATGTATATCCAATATACTTCTATCGACCTTGCTAGCCTTCTCATCTACCAAGTATCTAGGGTAATTCTGCTCCAGTGGCTGTTCCCCTTATTACAGAAGCACTTAGTCTCGGGTTTGGGTTCAACCTTGGGTTTCTTCAATAGAGCAGCAGCTGATTTGCCATTTCATGAAGTATCCCTTCTTGCCCTTGCCCTTGCCCTTCTTGAAACTAGTGGTTTCACCAACCATCAACAATTGATGCTCCTTCTTGATTTCTACTTTTGTGGTGTCAAACATCGCAAATATCTCAAGGATCATCATATATGTATCTGATATATTATAGTTCATCACGAAGCTCTAGCAGCTTGGTGGTAATGACTTCGGAGAAACATCACTATCTCATCTGGAAGATCAACTCCCACTCGATTCAAATGATTGTTGTACTTAGACAATCTGAGCACAAGCTCAACAATTGAACTTTTCTCCCTTAGTTTGCAGGCTAAGAAAATCGTCGGAGGTCTTATACCTCTTGACGTGGGCACGAGCCTGAAATCCCAATTTCAACCCTCGAAACATCTCATATGTTTCGCGACATTTCAAAACGTCTTTGGTGCCTCAACTCTAAACCGTTTAACTGAACTATCACATAGTTATCAAAATGTGTATGTCAGATGTTCGCAACATCCACCGACGACGTTTGAGGTTCAGCACACTGAGCGGTGCATTAAGGACATAAGCCTTCTATGAAGCAATGAGGACAATCCTCAGTTTACGGACCTAGTCCGCATAATTGCTACTATCAACTTTCAACTAAATTTTCTCTAGGAACATATCTAAACAGTAGAACTGAAGCGCGAGTCACGACATAATTTGCGAAGACCTTTTGACTATGTTCGGGATAATTAAGTTCATCTTATGAACTCCCAATCAGATAGACATCCATCTAGTCATCTAAGTGATTACATGATCCGAGTCAACTAGGCCGTGTCCGATCATCACGTGAGACGGACTAGTCATCATCGGTGAACACCTTCATGTTGATCGTATCTACCATACGACTCATGCTCGACCTTTCGGTCTCTTGTGTTCCGAGGCCATGTCTGTACATGCTAGGCTCGTCAAGTCAACCTAAGTGTTTCACGTGTGTAAATCTGTCTTACACCCGTTGTATGTGAACGTTAGAATCTATCACACCCGATCATCACGTGGTGCTTCGAAATGACAAACTTTCGCAACGGTGCACAGTTAGGGGGAGGGGGAACACTTTCTTGAAAT
This sequence comes from Triticum urartu, assembly GCF_003073215.2. NCBI lineage: Eukaryota > Viridiplantae > Streptophyta > Magnoliopsida > Poales > Poaceae > Triticum > Triticum urartu. The sequence continues at coordinate 695,687,080 of NC_053028.1, forward strand.
TTTAATGAGGGATCATCTTATTTACTACCATCGTTCTAAGCAAATAAGATGCAAAAACATGATAAACATCACATGCAATCAAAAAGTGACATGATATGGCCAATATCATTTTGCTCCTTTTGATCTCCATCTTCGGGGCTCCATGATCATCATCGTCACCGGCATGACACCATGATCTCCATCATCGTGTCTCCATGAAGTTGTCTCGCCAACTATTACTTCTACTACTACAGCTAACGGTTAGCAATAAAGTAAAGTAATTACATGACGTTTATGTTGACACGCAGGTCATAAATAAATTAAGACAACTCCTATGGCTCCTGCCGGTTGTCATACTCATCGACATTCAAGTCGTGATTCCTATTACAAGAACATGATCATCTCATACATCACATATATCATTCATCACATCCTTTGGCCATATCACATCACAAAATACTTGCTACAAAAACAAGTTAGACGTCCTCTAATTGTTGTTGCAAGTTTTTTACGTGGCTGCTATAGGTTGCTAGCAAGAACATTTCTTACCTACGCCAAAACCACAACGTGAATTGCCAATTTATATTTACCCTTCATAAGGACCCTGTTCATCGAATCCGATCCGACTAAAGTGGGAGAGACAGACACCCGCCAGCCACCTTATGCAACTAGTGCATGTCAGTCGGTGGAACCGGTCTCACGTAAGCGTACGTGTAAGGTTGGTCCGGGCCGCTTCATCCCACAATGCTACCGAATCAAGATAAGACTAGTAACGGCAAGTAAATTGACAAAATCGACGCCCACAACTACTTTGTATTCTACTCGTGCATAGAAACTACGCATAGACCTAGCTCATGATGCCACTGTTGGGGATCGTAGCAGAAATTCAAAATTTCTACGCATCACCAAGATCAATCTATGGAGTAATCTAGCAACGAGGGGAAGGAGAGTGCATCTACATACCCTTGTAGATCGCTAAGCGGAAGCGTTCAAGTGAACGGGGTTGATGGAGTCATACTCGCCGTGATCCAAATCACCGATGATCCTAGTGCCGAACGGACGGCACCTCCGCGTTCAACACACATGCAGCCCGATGACGTCTCCCGTGCCTTGATCCAGCAAGGAGAGAGGGAGAGGTTGGGGAAGACTCCGTCCAGCAGCAGCATGACGGTGTGGTGGTGGTGGAGGAGCATGGTACTACAGCAGGGCTTCGCCAAGCACCGCAAGAGACGAGGAGGGAGAGGGATAGGGCTGCGCCAAGAAGGAGATGTTCTCGTGTGTATGGCAGCCCAAAACCCCACTATATATAGGGGAAAGGGAGGGGCTGCGCCCCCACCTAGGTTTCCACCCCTGGGAGTGGCGGCCATCCCTAGATCCCATCTAGGGGGGCGGCCAAGGAGGGAGAGAGGGGGGCGCACCACTAGATGGGCCTTAGGCCCATCTGAGCCTAGGGTTTCCCCCTTTTCCCTTCTCTCTTCGCCTTGAGCCCTGGTGGGGGGCGCACCAGCCCACCTGGGGCTGGTCCCCTCTCATACTTGGCCCACGCAGCCCTCTAGGGCAGGTAGCCCCACCTGGTGGACCCCCGGGACCCTCCCGATGGTCCCGGTACGTTACCGATAGCACCCGAAACTTTTCCGGTGACCAAAACAGGACTTCCCATATATAAATCTTTATCTCCGAACCATTCTGGAACTCCTCGTGATGTCCGGGATCTCATCCGGGACTCCGAACAACATTCGGTAACCACGTATATCTATTCCCTATAACCCTAGTGTCATCGAACCTTAAGTGTGTAGACCCTACGGGTTCGGGAACCATGCAGACATGACCGAGACGTTCTCCGGTCAATAACCAACAGCGGGATCTGGATACCCATGTTGGTTCCCACATGTTCCATGATGATCTCATCGGATGAACCACGATGTCGAGGATTCGATCAATCCCGTATGCAATTCCCTTTGTCTAGCGGTATTGTACTTGCCCGAGATTCGATCGTCGGTATCCGATACCTTGTTCAATCTCGTTACCGGCAAATCTCTTTACTCGTTCCGTAACACATCATCCCGTGATCAACTCCTTGGTCACATTGCGCATATGATGATGTCCTACCGAGTGGGCCCAGAGATACCTCTCCGTCACACGGAGTGACAAATCCCAGTCTTGATTCGTGCCAACCCAACAGACACTTTCGGAGGTACCCGTAGTGTACCTTTATAGCCACCCAGTTACGTTGTGACGTTTGGCACACCCAAAGCATTCCTACGGTATCCGGGAGTTGCACAATCTCATGGTCTAAGGAAATGATACTTGACATTGGAAAAGCTTTAGCAAACGAACTACACGATCTTGTGCTAGGCTTAGGATTGGGTCTTGTTCATCACATCATTCTTCTAATGATGTGATCCCATTATCAACGACATCCAATGTCCATGGTCAGGAAACCGTAACCATCTATTGATCAACGAGCTAGTCAACTAGAGGCTTACTAAGGACATGGTGTTGTCTATGTATCCACACATGTATCTGAGTTTTCTAACAATACAATTCTAGCATGAATAATAAACGATTATCATGAACAAGGAAATATGATAATAACTAATTTATTATTGCCTCTAGGGCATATTTCCAACACTTTCTTCAGAAAACAGTGCCCAAAGGTGTTCTGTCGATCTGGTGGTTCACGATCTCGATGGACTGTTGCGTCCCAAGCGTCCGGGTCAGGGAGATGTATCGGGTTACCCAGGTGTTGTTCCTTGGCGTATGAGTAAGGGATTCCATCTACGATGGACTCCTTGCTCGTGTGGAGTTGTAGTCCGAGCGGCCACGGGAGCCGGGGAACGACTGCGCGGACGAAGCCGCAAGCGCGCCATAGGACGGGCGGCGCCCGCGCGTGGCAAAGGTCATCATACCTAACTGCACAATCATTTGATTCTTGGCCAACGGAGTGACGAAGATGAGATAGGACTTTAACTCTTATTGACCTCCAAGTTAGATACATCCATTTCACGACAATTAATATGTGATAGACGGAGCACTAGTTTAATTGGCATCCAACTCTTCATGATTTTCATGTGGGTGACTGAAATTTAACAACCCATGACTTAGTCTTAATGCGACACAAAGGGTGAAAAACGTAAGGTTTGATTACGCGGATGATAACCATGAAAAGGAACATGGACGGAAGGCTGAATCAACTACTCCACCGGATTAGCATAGCCTCATAAATTAAAATTACTCAGAGAGGCGAAAGCCCTGACTGATCTCGGTTAGTGCTGGCAGCGGTGTCATTTCCCTCCTAGTAAGCGTTGTTGAGGAGCCTCCTTGTATTCCCATGGGGATGGCTCTCCAGGAGAAATCACTAACTCCGGGTCTTGGAATGGGCGACGGTGACGGCTATGTCGAACGTCCTTGGAGTCGTCGCCTTGGAGAGCCAGGACGCGGATGTTTGCGTGGTTCCCTCTTGTCTTTGGATTGGTGGCCCCGGATTGTCGATGTTTGTGTGTCGAGGCCAGCTTCTCCACATGGCTTGGGTGCAATTCGCGTTGCCCCTCGAGACGGAGGACAAAGGATTTTCATCTCGCGAAGAATCAGCAATTGTGTTGCTGGAAGAAGTGTTATATGAGGACTTCGAGATCAAATAGAGAATATGTATCTCCATTCCTCGTGAGCCATTTATTTCTCCGAAATTACAGATCAGAGTGATAAAACACGAACCGCACGGAACCCACCTTTTTTTTACCGCCACTATGTGTCCGCAGGGGAAACACAACCCGGCCGCCTCTCAGGAAAGGGGGGTGGGCCTACCTATCCCGAGGGAGCAGCTGAGAGGTTCCAACGTTTGATCATCCGCATTAGAGAGTTCTGCAGGTCCTTGAGAGAATGTTATCCAGTCAGTTATGACTTGACCATGGTCTGAGGTGAAATGGGTCCCGGTCACTCGTACGTGGGAGCAAGGGATCAGCCAACGATCGGACGAGCTCCAAGCAGGGAGGAGAGAGGGAGGCAAGAACCATGCTTTCAGAGAAGTGGCGGTCCGAATCCATTCTGACAAGATAAAATAGCAGACTAAGTTGAGCTGTAAGGGGGGTCTCGGTCGATGCGTCTCATAGGGGGTTGTCTGACTTAACATCGAGGTGGCAGGCCCGGATGATTCGGTGTAGTGGTTGTGGTTTGCGAGTGGTCGTCTTGTACAGCTTGGGCTGTGAACTGTTGGTTCGTGCGGCACTGCAGCTCGAGGTCAAGCAGTGGTACGTCTGGCCGGCCGGCGGCCTCAGATGGTGGTGTTGGTGGGCTGTGCAAGGCGCGGTGAAGCAATAGGAAGTCAGGGCGGTGACCCTGGAATTTCAGCAACTTTGATGGCATTTGCTTCGTGTCGTGTGGGCGACGAGATGACCTTTGATGTTGGTTGTGGGCGCTTTGGGAGTAGCAGATGGTGCATGATCTTGTGGATTGCTTGTTCTTCATTGACCACGGAGAGTCCCGTGTCTGCTCCTCCCATAGCAGTTGTGGATTCTTCTCTTTTTTAGTTATGTGAGGCTGGCTAATTTGATGAAACAGTTTTTCGTTGGCTCATGTATGTGAGGCTGGCGTATTTTTGTTGAGCTTGATGTGCCATCGGCATGAGTGGGCTCAGGTTTTCACTTGGTTAATTTTCCGCAGTTGACTGAGCAACAATCTTCTTAATTAATGAAAAAGGAAAAGCTTTTGCCTTGGTTTCAAAATAATAATATTCGAAGGTATTTTCATTTGGCTATATTCGTGTTGTATGTTGTCATCTGCGCCTACAAACTCTTCACCTTAGTGCCACCAATGTTACATTTTTTTGTATGATTTACATATGTTATGATCGAGCTCATCATGTGTTTCTCTTGACTACGCAAAAAGGCCTATCACCTGTTACAAACAATCTTTAGGGATAAATGTCACATGATCTTAAGCCTAGTATTCGAACACCTAATGTACATATGACATAACAGGATTTGGGATTTATTACGGGTTTTGAGGGAAGCCTTTAGACTGATCGATGCACCCCTCATGTGGCCTATGGCTAAAACTTGCGTTCTCCAACAACATGGAGATGGGCGGGGGGAAAATACATGAACTCGTAGCAAGCAGCAGGAGTGCCGCGATGACTGGCCTTGCGACGGCTAGCGGTGGAAAGGACCTTCGAGTCCCTCAGACCCTTCTCTTTAGGATCAGTTATTAGAGAGTCCTCTCCTTACCGTGTCAAAACCACGTTAGCTCACAAATGATAGGATCTCCCTTTTTTAATACTACGGGCTGCGGAAGAAGATGATCGTGTCATGTTAGTTTTGAGGATTTTGGCATGCATGTGCATGAATGGCTGTAATCTCCAGTAGTTTATGTAATGGAATTTGGTGGAGATACATGAGCCACAGATTCAATCTCGTTTCATGATAGTGTCGATTATTTTTGTGAACTACTGTAATCTATACTGGTTCTATAAGGAAAATTAGTGTGGAGACATGACCGCTTCAGAACAAAAAATGACCTCGATTATATGTACTGCCCGTCATACGTGTACTGGACAAAATCCTGTGTAATTAATTTTATGCGTATGCATTAGACAGATTCTTTGTAAATGAATAAGTTTAATATTAAGGTGAAGAGGCAGAAACAAGTCTCACATAATCAAACATATTTGTTATTAGATGTTCTTGGTCAGCGAGACATATTCGTGTGGGAGTGTGTGCTTTATTATGGGCAATCTGGAATTGCAGAAATGATTTGGTTTTTAACAGAACAACAAATACTCACTTTTTGCAGGTTATCTTCAGAGCCACTGCATTGATCCGTATGTGGTCGCTACTCACTCCGACGGAGGCCAGGGAGCGTTTGGTTACTGCATCTACCCGATGGGAGATGGTAGCTCGGGCTATTTTCAACCGATTTGGATGGCCGTCATGTAATAGGATAGGCATGTAGTGCTCTTATCTTTTCATGTCAGCCGGTTGTGGCTTTTTACTTGTACTTCTTTGGCTCTTTGGAGCCTCTTCTTTTGTTGTTTGAGACCTGGATGCTTTTGTTGAATATTTTGCTTTTTAATAATATTAGCCGTATGCACCATTCAGATGCAGAGGCTGGGGCATACCCCCCTTTTCGAAAAAAATTTAGATGTTTTTGGTGAAGAAAACAAAGTTCATAGGAAGGGAAAACGTAAAATCTAATCTTAGCATATTGACATACATTTAGATGTGTAACATATCAACATCTATGGCACCAAATGTGCTTCATTAGATTCATTATGAAAATCGTATATATTTATGTATATAGTTGATATTGTTGATATTGTAGATATTTGCAGATTTTCCTATAGGCCAGGTCAAACATAATGTTTTTAGTTGTAGGACTTCAATTATTTTGAATTGAAGGGAGCATTAAGAAACCAAATGGTTGATAGTCTAACAATTCAGGTAACTAAATCAGTTGTTGATTAAGGTACTGCCCATGTATGTGCGGGGGTGGCTTTGCTAGTTTCAAAAAGAAGGGAGATTCATGCATGTGGGAGCTCATCATCAACATGGGCACGTGATGCTAAAGCACCCTATCTCGAGGAACCTAATAGTCAATCGACATTGCATAGAGACGGGAGGAGCCACTTTGCTTTAATGAGCACACTAATTAGTTCTTACCGTGATGTTAGAGCAAAGGACGAATCTTCTACAGAAATACCTATTTGTTGGTTCCGAAAGGGAAAGCTCCAGCTAACCCTCTTCAGGAGGACAAGACATTCTTACCGTGCCCCTTTTTTAACTCTATGACTTGTTCTTTCCATCAAGCCCACCTGCATGCCCCCTTTTCAGTACACCCAGCTAGCTAATGCATGTATAGTGTGCGTGTGCGTGTGTATATATACAGACCCACCAACTTTCCCCCTTCCATAGCCCAGCTAACTAGGAGTAGCACATCGATCAGCAAACGAACGTCCGGCAGGCACTCAACACAAAACACAAATATGCGTTCAGCTCGCGACCTCCGCCTCGCGGTCTCGGCCCTCCTCCTCCTCCTTCTGCTTTCAGCCGGCGTCCTGGCGGCAAGAGCCCAGCATGAAATCGGTGAGCTCTGCTCCGCTCTCTCAAACAAAAATCTTATATCTTAAATCCAGCGCATGTACGTGCATTTCTTGATTAATTCTTTCATCATTAATTAATTTTACCAAGTATATCTCTTGCATGCAGACGATGAGTCAGAGTTCAGCTACATCCGCGGGTCGGAGAACGGGCCGGAGAACTGGGGCAAGATCAAGGAGGAGTGGGCGACGTGTGGCACCGGGCGGATGCAGTCGCCCATCGACCTCTCCGACCGCCATGCCGCACAGGCACCCAACCTCAGGTACCTCAATCACTCCTACCTGCCTGTAGATGCCTCCATCATCAACCGCGGCCACGACATCATGGTCAAGTTCAACGGCGACGCCGGGAGCCTGTGGATCAACGGCACCGCGTACCACCTCAAGCAAGTCCATTGGCACTCCCCTAGCGAGCACCGCGTAAACGGCCGCCGGTACAGCCTCGAGCTTCACATGGTTCACCTCAGTGCCGACAACAAGACTGCTGTGATCGGCATCCTCTACAAGATCGGCAGGCGCGATCATTTCCTTCACGAGGTATGTTACGTGTCTCTAATCCATCTCCTGCCAACCAAACTTTCTTTAATTTGCACGGAGTTAAAGTTGTCAACTAATCCATAGTGCAGCTGGAGCCTTACCTGAAGAGGATAGCAGATACCAAGGAGAAGGAGGAGATGGTAGGCATGGTGGATCCCTGGGAGGCGAGGGGAGATGGCGAAGCGTACTACCGGTACATGGGCTCCCTCACCACGCCGGCGTGCGATGAGGGGGTCATCTGGACCGTCATCAAGAGGGTACCTACGTTGTTAATAACTTTTACCGAGCACATTTAGACCCAGATTCTAAAATTACGGGAAATTTGCTTACGGACATACGAACAATACTGCTCAAAAGTACATGCATTTTGTAGGTTGCCACCGTGTCGACTCACCAACTGAAGCTTCTCACCGACGCTGTCCATGATGTAATTAAGTTGTTCCATTTATTAATTTCTCTAATCTTTTTTCAAGAAAGCAAAGTGCATAAATTTGTATGTTTGTACTGTGTGTAGGGCTTTGAGATGAACGCGAGACCCCTTCAGAAGGTGAACGGAAGAGATATCAACTTTTTCTGCCCTGATGATCACCATGAGCGCTATTACGCTGCCGCTGATCAGTAATTAGGTTCAAACTTCAGGCAGCCTGAGGGATAGACATCATGCGTGTTAATGTAAGATAATCTCGCTCATTACGTACCTTAATTTGACTTGCTTATTATTGCCGATAAATAGTTGTTTCTAATGGAAAATATATATTTTCCCATGCCCTCAGTTTTCGGAAACCACGACGAAGAACCATTGATTCGATGGAGCATTGCAATGATGGTGACTCTGCACCAAGCGGAGATGTTCATAGTCTCGGCACGTTTGTTAATTCCATTGTAAAGTCGAAGTCACAGACATGTGTCCAATAAATAATTTCAAGCGGAGATGTTCATAGTCGTTGTTGTTAGTATCTTCAATAAATAATTTGATGACATGTGTCCAATCTACGCCATCTTATTTGCGTTTTCTTTCTTTCTGTTTCAACAAAAAGCGTCTCTATCACGGATGTGCCATATTGTTGCCAAGATGTGCTAGCTCATGGATTTATTTCTTCAATCATTGCACATCAGATCAAATCCATCTTATTATGTTGTATCGTTGCCATCTTTAATTACAGTCCCTTTTTCATATTTTATTTAAATCTATGTATTCTTCTTCTTCTTCAAGAAAGTGTGCTACAGAATCTGAAAAAACAAGTGTGCTAGAGATCTATATTTGTTCGTCTTCCTTCTTTACCGCACTATATACGGGTGCTAGCACGCCCAGTTGAGTGAGATAGTGCTATGCTTGTGTTGTTGGCTTAGTATCATTCACATTTTCCTCAAATTAAGTCTTGACACTTGTCATGAATTGGATCAAGCAGTTTGCACGTCTGGAGATGTGCATGGGCCGACCAATAATGCCTAGCTACTGCACTGCAGACCGTCCATGACAGGAGCATCTCCCATAGGCTGTACGAGATAGCAATAAGGTTTTGGTTCCCGAATGAGGCAATTTTACCGAGGGGACTGGTAAATGTGGTTACCACAGTTACCAGGAAATACTGAGAAATACCGAGAATATTTCGAGCAATTTTACCGAGGGGGACTGGTAAATAAGTGAATGAACGAATATTCGAACCAAAGACCTCTCAAAATAGGAACTAGGTTGCTATCAACACGCCAGAACCAACTCTCATGGCATTAATTAGATCCTACGTACTTTACATTACAGTAAATCGTGTGTTTAAATTCAAAATTTTTAAAAAAATGGTATTTTTTTCTCAGTATGGCGATTTACCGAGGGGCACGGAAATACGCGGTAACCATGGAAAATCTTGAAATTTCGACCGGTAACCAAAACAGTGGATAGCATGCAGGTGCATCTCGCGTACGACATCGAGCACTCGAGCTCACTTTTCCGGGGTCCTTTTCAATTGTACCTATCCCATAGGCTGCGAGACATCACATGGAATTATACGAGAGAGACAGAGACAGAGCGCAAGAAGTCTAGATTTACTTGATACATTGGTGCCTACCTTTGTCGATTCTGCCGATGTCCCATTCATAAGATTATTTTAGGTTTGTACTCTGATGTTAATTAACCTGCCGATTAGTGGAGTAGGTACGAAAATGTGGAGCAGGTAACAAAATCTGGGTAGATTATTCAAAATGTTATCTGCCGTGCGGAGGGTGTGCGGCTGTTTTCCTACCTATTTATGCTCAGGTCCCTTTCATCAGAATAAGGAGGACACTGAAATTCATGTCATCTTCAACTTCTTCTCCACGGCTTTATTCAAAAGGTAGCTAGTAAACGCAAACTCATGCAAGTGCTTTTTGTTGCTGGTAAGTAGTACTAACGTGCTCGTTTGGAGTTATACTAGTCAGATGCCCATACATCAAAGTTCTCGCTCCATCTGTTCTAGTCTGACAAAATATAGTGGAACACATCAAATTATCAGGTGGAGCATCTTTTCCCGGTCTTAGTGTTCACACTGCAGAGTAGAACATATGCAAACTAATTAGTACATGAATAAACAAAAGGTGCAGAGACGACGGTGCACAAGTTTAAATTTATGTTGAACATTGAATGTCTCGGAAGGACCCTTCCCCGAACCCTGCGCAAGCGGGAGCTACATGCACCAGGCTGCTCTTTTTTTATTGAATGTCTTAGAAATACTACAATACTAGTATTCTAGGTAAATATGCATGTTGTAATTACCTTCATGCTCAAGTATTTGTACAAGCAAGAAGTTCCTAGAAATATTAGGAAACACCGATGTCCGGAGAATTTCTGTGCTGTGGAATATCACAAATCCTGTTGGGTGCATCATGTTTCATGTTTCCCTGAGCACCGGCTTCAGGCAAGCTGTAACTCAAGATGGGGGGCCTTTCAACGCCCCCAACCCGGCCTGCGAGTGTGGCATACAACCAAGGAATGGACCGAATGAGTGCATTGTCACAAATATATCTATACCTATCTCTTCGCTATACTACTTAGAAAAACTAAAGGATCCCATTTCATCCTCTCCTTTGTACAACCTTCCTATGTCCCGGCCTTTTCCCATCTCCTGTTTATCTTTTTCTCTTCCATCTCTGATTTTTCTCTAAAATAATAATAATCTTTATCAAATCATAACTGCTTAACAAGAAGATGGCATTTCCCCCCATCTCTGGTCTTTCTCTGAAATAATATCTTTTTTCGTAATTCAACAAATTCTTACCAAATAATTCTTAACAATAAGATGGCAGGTAAATCATGGCACATACAAAGTCTTGCTAAGATTTTATAAAACCAATGTAATAATAGACGTGCAATCACATGCTAATTCTTTATCTCTTCTAATTAAAAACAATGTAAGGTTCCCATTCCACCACTCTTTTGTACAACTTCTTATATACGTTCCACTCTTTTTTCCTCTTCGATCCTCCAAACTCTCATTTTTCCCCCATTCATTCTACCCAAAATATAATGAATTGTCGCATGTTTTATAACCATACCCAAAATGAAAACATAATTTGTTTGGCAAGTCATTAAATTCTTACCAAATAAGTGTTTAACAATAAAATGACAGGTAAACCATGGTGATTGCACGTATCAATATAATAATAGACGCGCAGTCATGGGCTATTTATGTAGAATGTTTATACTCTCATTGCAACATAGCGGCAATTGTCTAGTACTACTTGAAAAGAACGTAAGGTTACTGTTTCACTGTCTGCTTCATCCATCCTCTCTGTCCCTCCTTCCCTTCTCATGTTCACTTTTTTCTTCCATCTCTGATTTCTCTCCAAAAAATATATATTCTTTGGTAACTCAATAAATTCTTACCAAGTAACTGCTTAACAATAAGATGGCAGGTAAATCATGGCAAATGCATACACAATCTTGCAAAGAATTTAGCACACCAATATATTAGTGGACGTGCAATCACACGCAATCTAATAGAATGTTTATACTCCTGTTGCAATGCACGGGCAGTTATCTAGTACCAATACAAAAGGACCCAAAGGGTGGACCATCAAACCACTTCAATCCAACGACCTAGACTACTCCAATGGTGAGTGCTTAATATGTTTAGCAAGCAATTAATATCATACCAAATACCAATGTCAATGAAAATCACATAATTAACACCCAAATAATATCTTACCTAATATCGACGTGTAGTATACTGCCTAATACTCCCTCCGTCCGCGAATAAGTGTACTTCTAGCCTTTGTTCTAAGTCAAAGTTTTAAAATTTTGACCAAATATATACAAAAGAGTAGTAACATATATGACATAAAATTGATATAGTGTGAAATTACAATTCAAAACAAATCTAGTGATACTAATTTAGTGTCATAAATGCTTCTACTTTTCCCTATAAAGTTGGTCAAAGTTTTAAAATTTTGACTTAAGACAAAAGCTAGAAGTACACTTATTCATGGACGGAGGGAGTATCAGTTATCCTACCTAATATCTATGTTCAATTAAAGTAGTTTCTAATATCAACGTGCATTGCCCGTACACATTACTAGTATATACAAAGGACTGATATAGGATTAGGTGGCGATTAGGTGGTGGCTGCAGCCATAGAAGGAAGACTGATGAGACCAAGCATGTAGCAATAGTCAGGATCATACGATCCATACTAAATTTGTAGTCCTTAGTGAAGTTAATGCCTATACATCTATCGTACTCATAAGGAACTGCCCATTTTCACATAAATACATGCATGTAAAGAATTAGTTTAATTGGAGCTTTCTCTCATGTATATAGAGTATTAGGGCATATCCCAGGCATGTACCCATTTTAGGTCTATTTGTCATGACTGTCATGTCCAGAGAATTTTAGCCGGCCAACACGAGCGCCAGCTTCGGTATTCCAAAATCCCCGAATCTAGCCCCAATCAAGAGGTGGCGTAGGGGAGTCAAGACGTGCGCCACGTCTGACCAACAGTCCTTCCTTGCACCCTTTTTAACATCCTCCTGGCTCACTCTTTACATCACTCCAACCCAAACCCTTAGTCGCTACCCCATCGCGATGGGCAAGAAGATGCCGTAGAGAAGCGCGGGCGCTGCAGGGCACTGTGGCTGCTCATCGGCTACGGTACGACGAGCCACCGCAGCGACGGATCTGGTAGGAATTTAGGCTGCCATTCGCGCCGCCAAGGTGACACCCAACCACCGTAGACTGGTCTGTTCGCACCACCACACCGCCACGTGTCACCTGGGCCATCAACCTCCATCGCGTAGGCATGTGTCAAGCAGGAGCCCTGTTACGAATACTGGTCCAGTTTCGAGTGGGAGGCGGAGTCCCCGCATTTGCAACCACCAGATATCAAGTCCGACTGACATATCTGGGAGGGGCTAAGAAACTCTTTGATTGACTAAGAGCCCCCACAGGTGTAAGCCAGTTGTCATGGCGACCATCTTTAGTGCCATCCATCCCACGGCACCGCATCCCCACCAACAGGGCCGGCCCTAGCATCTTAGAGGCCCTTGTGCGAACTTCTGAACTCCACCGGCCATGGGCCCTCGCCTTGGCACGGCTCTGACTGCCACGACTATCACCAATAATGTTGTGGCAGGTGTGTAGTGGCCGCGACCCGTCGGAAGAACCGACAACGAGTTTCATCCAACGAGAAAAATCATTGGTTGCATGGTGCCTAATTAGTGGAGTATTGCATGCTTTTTTAGCTTGAATCGGAGTATTGCATGATGCATGGGGCCTAATTAAAGAAGTGTTGCATGCTTTTTAATTTTTTGGGAAGGAGTATTGCATGCCGCGACTCATACTTGCCAAACTAAATGGGATTTTTGGCTGCATGGAATGGATACACATCTCACGCTGCATAGATCCGGCATTAATTGAGATCAATAATCAAGGATATTAGCAGATTGGCTGATTTCATGGCCAAAATTTTCACCGCAGAGTTAATTCCTAGCTTGGTCGCGCGGCGGGAGTAGGTGACTGGCTGAATGGTTGTCTCTTGGCTGGTCTTTTTACCTTCTCTATCTTTTCTTCTTCCTAATATGCTTATATATCTACTAGAGACATGCAAACGGATGGGCCCCTGCTTTGGCTGGGCCCTAGGCGGTCGCACTCCTCGCCATGCCCAGGGCCGGCCCTGCCCACCAAGAGTTCTACCTCGATGGGTCGAGTGGGTCAAACGGTTAGGCGTCCTCATTGCGCTCGCAATGTTCCACCATCTTGGAATGATGCTGGGTGGTCCACTCGATGTCCTTCACGAAGACACAAGTGGCGTCGCCGCACGTTCTCGCCGAGGCCTAGGTTACGGATTAGTCAAATTTGAAGGGGTCTGAGGCCCACCGCCTGCGCCTCCTCAATCAAGAGTTGCTTCGTATGGCCATCATGTAACCGGATCATGACATCCTCCACAAGGCAGAGGACGACCACCACAGCCAAGAGGTAGCCGAGAGACTGCAACGCAGGTGGGACGCTGCATCCCAGGTAGATGCCACAGTGGCGCACACGGCTAGAGTGACTACGGCAGTGGCGGTGATGACGATGGCACTAGCAGTGTCCTCGAAGGACATGCATCCCAGGTCGTCGTCCAGCTTATCCAATAGATTTTGGTTTTAGATTAAGTTACTTCCATATAGTTTGCTTGTGATATATCCGAACTGCAATAAAATTTGGAATTTTAATAGTTGAAAATAGGGGAGAAATGGGTGATAGCATTTGGTGGTTAGGCATCTACTGACCACACATATGTGTGGACAATGGGGTCGTCCATTTGGGTATTACCCTCTAAGATGCCCTTAGATTCAATATGTTGGTGCACGAGAGTGAATGACATACGTGTTGTTGGGAGACAATGTGACGGGGATCATGAGCTAACTGCCGAGTAAGATTACAATGGACGAACAATCTGCAGAAAGAACTCTGTCAAATACTGGTTTTATGGCTGGGCTTTGATTCTAGTACTATATGGCTACGGCGACTGGACGAAGACCAAGGGAGCATAGACGAACATATTATAGCTGGGTACAGGTCAATATTTATGGAGGGCATTAATTGCACGATTCCCCCTCTGATCATTCTTCCCCTCACATCTCTTTCTCACTTCTATCCCCACCTTCCACAGATCTGATCCCCTCCGCCCACCTTCCCGTCGTCCTTGGCCTGGTGATGAGGAGCTCCACGGCTCCCATGGCCGCGGCATCGCTCGTACTGCTGCTGGTGTCGCTGGCGGCGGCGGACATCCAGATACCCTACAGGGAGAGGAGCGAGGAGGAGACGCGGCGGATCTTCGTGGAGTGGAAGGCCAAGTACGGGAGGAGCTACGACTCCATCCGCGAGGACGAGCGCCGGTACGCGATCTTCAAGGACAACCTGCTGCGGAACATCGACCAGCAGAGCGCCGCTGGGATCCAGCGGCAGCTCAACAATTTCTCCGACCACACCCATGGTGAGGAGTTCAGAGCCTTTCGCCCATGTTACATTCCACTAGATGGCTACGGCGACTGGACGAAGACCAAGGGAGCGTGGATTGCATACATGCTGTTTGTTTCTACTTTCATTGTTGTTCTTGCATTTTGTAAATTGCATGCATAGTCCTGCGACTAGTATATTTCTGATGGATGTAAATCCTCGATTGACTAAGATTTATTTGTAGATTTTTATTGGTCATCTGGAATAGGTTGTCATGTGGAAACAGTTTGTCATAGACACATCACACTTTTTTTTTGCATGGTAACGAAGAGCTTTATTCATATGAAGAGGCACCGGCCATGTCAGCCATAAGGCTGGTGACCAAGAAGCCCGGAGGGGAGCCCATCCAACACTCCGTTGCCTCCTTTGTGCATGCTTGTTACGCACAGAGGTGGGCTGGAACGTTTGCATGTCTCCTTACATGAATTACATCAAAAGAAACTAAAGTAGCAGCTAGCTCCTCTATATCTAAAAGTAACGGCGCTATAACAGAGCGCGAAGTCCGGCGCGATTTCCAGAGGTTCACTACCTCCAAGCTATTTGTCTCAATCTCCACAGGCGCAAAGCCACGGAGTGTTGCCACAATCACACCTTCACGTACAGTTGTCGCCTCCGCAACGAGATGATCTGTAATGCCTGGGCATGGTTTGCACCAAGCAGCAAGAAAATCTGAAGATGAACGAGCCACACCTCCAATCCCTCCTCTATGCTCCTGCATAGAAACACCAGCGTCGGTATTGATCTTAATCAACTCTCCCTCTGGTGGTCTCCACCCATGGCCTGGCAATATACTTGCGTGCTTGCTCGGGAGCTCCAACACCATCAGAGCATCTCTGATTATCTTAAGTGACTGAACTGGTTCCATGCTGGCCTTGTCATGGGTAACATTGTTGCGTGAGGTCCAGATAGCACTACTAGGAAAAGGGTTACTAATGGCGCACCAGTTTTGACTACTAATGGCGCACTACTGGTGCGCCATTAGTATCACGTCACTAGTATTTCTTACTAATGGCGCACCACCGGTGCGCCATTAGTATCTGGTATACTAATGGCGCACCACGCAGTGCGCCATTAGTATAGAACACCATGCGCCATACTAATGGTGCACTGTTGGGTGATGCGCCATTAGTATGAATATTAGGTTTTTTTTACTTTTCAGAATTTTGCATAGGTTACAAAATATATTATTGGACAGAATATAGACAGCACACCACAGCAAGAGCAGATTCATCGAATACAATAGAAGATTAGTCTTCGAATACAATTCATCATATTAGTCTCCGAATTCAAAAGACCGAACAAAGATAGAACATTACAAGTCTCGAGACCACGAGTAGCGAGTTTTTCGGAAGTAATACTAATCCTAACAAGTCCTACTAATCATCATCATACAACTTCAACTCATTATTAATAACAAGTCCTACGATCATCATCTTGATAGTCATCGAACCAACCCTACTTAATTGTTCTTAGCACATGATCATCAGTATTAGGCAGGACCTAAATACCCTATTTAAGGTAAAATAGCATAAAACAATATAGACCCTGACTCTCCATTATGGAGAATGGAGAACATCCTGTCTCCAATTCTTGTGCTTCGCTTCCTTTTGCTTCCAAGAACCTCCTTACGACTGTCCATACATTTTTTCCATCCTTTGATTTTCATGTCTCCACTTCTTTTAGAAATCTCGTATGGACAGTTGAGATTGGTAGGATGACCTGGCTGTATGTTCAAAACATTAAGACTACCTTTCTTATACATCAAATGAGGCACACAATTCTCTGGGATTATCTGTTGAAAAACATAGTAATAACTTCATAGTTAGCAATGATGTACTAGTTTTAGAAGTATGCAAAAGATGCACGGATGTTGTAATAGTAAAAATCTTACCAGGGTATCTCCATGGTAGTTACCGTAGTTGAACACATGCACTAGTGGCACGTATTTACCATAATGTTGAGGAGTTTGATTGTGGATATTGTAATTCTCAATGTCAGTACAAAATTCGACCAGATGATTTTTCTCCTTATAAGTTGTTAATTCGGAGCCATCGGTGTAGTGGTTTTTGTCTACCATCTCCCGCACATTCTTTGAACAATAAAAATAAGCTATCAATGGAAATAAGCTGTCAACTATTTTGAAATAAACAATATAAATTAGCTAATAACTATGTTTGAGAAACTCACATAGCGGTAGAACTAGAGGCGTATCAACAAGGACCCAAATGTCCATATTGTCTTGGTCGATGTCAGGATTACCAAGATCCATGGTGATAAGCATACCCTCATCAAAACCATACATCTTGCAAAATGCTTACCAATTTTTGCAATCAAAATGGGTTACACTCTCAGAATTATATAGATTTACTTCAAAGTTCACATCGTGATGAGTCCTTAGGTGAATTTTCTTTGTTTCAGAAATTTCATGGTCTTCAAAATCCATCCTCTCAAAGACATAGCGTCTTACATGGCATGGGATAAGCTATACTCGAATTGTAAAAGATGAAAATTACATGTTGAAATAGTTGAAGTCATGCTTAATTATGAAAATAACGCTTGTCGTCGTTGTGTACCGTTTCAACTTCGAAGGTCTCCTCGAGCTTAATGCTGAAGCGTCGATCATCGTCCAGGTGAGGCATGTCGCACAAACCTCGATCGTCGTGGCACCAGTAGCACTCCCCCGGGAGACTTTCGTCGTCCGATGATGATGACGACATATCCTACGTTCATAATTCAAAACTACATCATTTAGGGTTTGTCGACACCAAGGCATCCTAAAAGCTAAGCTTTTATCATTTAGGGTTTGTCGACGCTGAGGCACCCTAAAAGCCTAAGCTTTCATCATTTAGGTTCTTATCGACACCGAGGCACCCTAAAAGCCAAGGTTTTATCATTTAGGGTTTGTCGACGTCGAGGCACCCTAAAAGCCTAAGCTTTCATCATTTAGGTTTTGTCGACGCCAAGGCACCCTAAAAGCCTAAGCATACATCATTTAGGTTCTCATCAACACCGAGGCACCCTATAGAAGCCAAGTTAAGTTTTCATCATTTAGGGTTTATCGATGCCGAGGCACCCTAGGTTGGGCCTAATCACTTGGCACTAATCACTTGGCTCTATTGCCACCTATGTTGGGTTTATCATCTAGGGTTTATTGATACTAAGGAGAATTCTAAGTTGGGCCTAATCACTTGGCTCTATTGCCACCTATGGTTTAATGCAGGAAAAATGGCGGGGCAGTTGATCCTACTTAACTAAGTACTAAGATACCCCGGCCCATGCATTAGTCGCAAGTACCCCATATGTCCTATTTTTAGCAAAGTCATGCTAAAATTCACGAAAAATTTCGGCATGACCTTTGCTGAAAATAGGACATATGGAGTACCCGAATTTGCCGGAACGGAAGTTAATCGACATTCCAACAAACTCAAGGGCCTCTCGGGGTACTTGCAAATTCATCATGACACAATGGTCGAAGACAAAACCCAGCAAACTAGCAAGATGATCATCATCTTTGCAAGTCATTACTTGTCAAATACAGAAGAAGGAACAATTTATTTGTGACATAGTTGGCCCATACAGAAGAAGCAACACCCTGCACTAGCCTAAAAACAAGTGAAGTTTCACCCATATAAGAACAACTTTATAAAATCAGAGAAGTTGTTATGTTTTTTCTACTGCTAGGAAAAACATCACTCATTGAAAATGAAAATCTCAGTACCAGCATTTTGAACTTTGAAATGAAATACAGTAGTAGTATTAGTAGTATATGGAGTAGTATCTTGTCTAGTAGTAGTATTAGTTGTATATGGAGTAGCAAGTTTTGCCTCAGAGACCGCAAAAGCTATGTTTTTTCTCAATTCAGATAGCTAAGTGGAAAACCACGTCAAGTTCTGTTTTAATACTCTATTTCTCAATGCATGCAATTGGTTTCATAGCTTTGTGTTACTGTACAGACCTATTTAACCCTAGGCACTTTGCATATACAAGCTATATAGTCTGAAATCAAATGCATACAGCTGAGACAAGCATCGACCATAGCACTCCACAGCCATGAACTTGTACAGAGGGGGAGAGAGGCGAGACAAGTGGTCACCTTGGTGACAGGGGAACCAAATCCAAACAAGTCGAACCCACAGCAGCAGCTTCTCTGTATCCAAGTTGAACCAAGTCCTTCCTTCACACAACACAATAGCACAACACAGCTATAGATGAGAACACATCAGAGATTGGAGGAGATGAAGAAGAAAATCAGCAAGAGACAACCGGAAAAGGGATTCGTACCCTGTTCTCCTGCTAGACGGTGGGGAGGTCGCGGGCCTCCTCTCCTGCTGGACATGGGGCCTCCTCTCCTGCTGGACGTGGGGCGGCTCCGAGGTTTCTAGGGTTTCGAGGGGGGAGGCGGCGGGGGGGAGGCGGTGCTCGAGGAGGAGGAAGGGGAGAGGGAGGCGGCGGGGGCGCGTGGGCGGCTGCGGCGCAGTGGGTCGGGGCAGCGGCGGCGGTGGTGCGGTGGAGGGAGGGACGAGGGAGGGAGCGGCGCGGTGGAGGGAGAGGGACGAATCGAAGTAGTCTGGCGAGAGGGAGGGGGGAAGGAGCGGCGCGGTGGTGTATGGATGGGGGAAGATTACTAATGGCGCACCCCCAGGCGGTGCGCCATTAGAATGTTTTTTTTCATAGCAATGGCACACCAGGGCGACAGTGCGCCATAAGTATTCTTTTTTAGATAGCAATGGCGCACGAGCCACCCGTGCGCCATAAGTAAGAATTTTTTTATTGTTTTTTAAAAAATGAAAATAAATATGATGTGAAACAGTAATATTTTTTTATAAAAACAGTAATAATTGTTGTTTAACAACAATTGTAGTCTACACTTTATTATTATTATTTTTTTTAAAATGAATATGAATATGAAATAGTAATTTATTTATAAAAACAGTAATAATTTTTTAAAAAATATCATCAAATTTGTTATTTGAAAATATCATCGGCGGCGCGGTGGAGCGGGGGAGGGTGCGGGGGTGCTCGTCGGCGGCGGTGGAGCGGGGGAGGGTGCGGGGGGTGCTCGTCGGCGGCGGTGGACTACATATGTACGTGGCGACCGAGAAGCACCGCATATACCCTCTCCCAGCTGTGAGGGTCAACCTGGAACATGATCCCTTGGATCTGTTGGTGAAGGCTTCGAGATGAGCGGCGGTTATGCCTCGCCGTAAAAGTGCCCGGCTTCCCTCCGACTCTTCAGTTATGGGTTATGTCTCTGCCACCGCAGGACCAGTGGGCCGACAGTGACGACAAAAAGTTGTGCTGGGATTTGCACTACAGCTTCACCGCATACTACACCAACAATAATGTACCGACTAGCGTTTGGTTTGACAATGGCGAGAAGACGTTGTGCGTCAGGCAAGGGGATGTCTTGTTCAAGCATGGCACGAGAGGACGCTCGCCGGAGCCGTCTCGATATTCTTATTGTCCAGAATGCGACCAGCGACTCGAGCTGCCGCCAACACCGTCGAACTACATATGAAAACATTATATATATATATATATATATATATATATATATATATATATATATACTATAATGGCGCACCGTGGCAGAGTGCGTCATTACTAGTTTAAACTAGTAATGGCGCACTTTGCAACGGTGCGCCATTAGTAGTTTTGCAAAAAACAGAATAAAAAAATACAGTAGTGGCACACTCCATGGCTCATGCGCCATTACTAGTTAGAACTACTAATGGCGCACTTTGCCAGGATGCGCCATTGATATGTTTATAAAAATGAAAAAAAATTGTTACTTGTGGCGCACCTTGTGCCCGGTGCGCCATTAGTGTCTTCCACACTAATGGCGCATCGCCACATGGTGCGTCATTAGTATATAGTAGTGGCGCACCACTTCTCTGGTGCGCCATTAGTATCAATTTCATCTATAGCCCTTTTCCTAATAGTGTAGCCCACACAACTGTAATGTTTTTTGCCCTGTCTGCCGCATCAAACCTAGCATCACAGAGAATACCTCTAGACCATGTCAATTCATGCAATTCTGTGAGCTTGATATTGAGCCACTCGCCTGCTTCTCTCCAGAACCTCCTAGCAAGGTTACACTTTATCAATGCATGATACATGTCCTCATCAGCTGCCAGACACACTTTGCATCTGGCTAGAGTTGTAATATGTCTATGTTTGAGAGCACTTTCGACACGAAGAATTCCTCAAAGCACTCACCACCAGAACACACGTACTTTTGGTACCACGTTCAACTTCGAAAGTCTTGTCCATAACTGCTTATTTGTCTCCGAAGCTTCTGTAGCCATCCCTTCTTCTAGAGCACGATGCTCGTTACAAATCATTAGAGTTTGGTACGCTGATTTTACAGTATAGACTCCATCCTTCTCTGCTGACCATGCCCAAAAATCCTCCCCTCCCAAATGCCTTAAGGGAATATTGAGTATTGCATCGGCTTCAGGAGGAATAAAATTTTCTCTCACTACATTGATCTTCCATCTCCCGGTTTCTGCATCGACCAAGTCTGAGACCCTGGCCAAAATAGCACCCACTATCTGCACGGACGGCCTCATGGAGAGCAGCCCTGGAATCCAAGGGTCGCCTCAAATCAAAACCGTAGTACCATCTCAAATCCTTTTGATCATACCAACACCTAGAGGCTCTCTCCCTGCCAAGATGGCATGCCAAGTGGACGAAGCATGTGGATGCGCTGAGGCCTCCCAGAAGTCTGTATTCGGGAAATACTTCCCTTCGAGCACCGGTGCACATAGCGAGTGAGGGCTAGTGATGAGTTTCCAACCATGTTTCCCTAGAAGGGCTAAGTTAAACAGCTGCAAGTTCCTGAAACCCATCCCTCCTTTCTCCTTCGGTGTAGCAAGAGAATCCCAATCGATCCAGTGCAAGGATCGACGATCAAGTGAGCTGCTCCACCAGTAGCGCGCCATACATGATGATAAACCCTTGCAAACTTTCTTCGTGAGCTTGAAGCAGCTCATAGAGAACGCCGGTATTGCCTGAGCCACGGATTTGAGCCGAACCTCTCTTCCTGCACATGAAATCAAGCGTTCTGTACCCCCCTGCAGCTTGCTTCTCAATCTCTCATTTAGGTGATCAAAGGTGCCACTTGTGATCCGCCCAGTTGTAGTAGGTAAACCAAGATATCTCTCACTGAAGGCTTCAACCGTGATTCCTAGAAGACACTTTAGACTTTGTTTGACTGGATCTGGTGTGTTGGGACTGAAGAAGATAGAGCTTTTTTCTTTGTTTACACACTATCCGAAACACTCACCATATATCCTTAGAACTTGATTCAACCTTTGGGCGCTTGCTTCTTTTGCATTCATGAAAATTAAACTATCATCATCAAATAGCAAGTGATTCACCCAAGGCGAGTGATTGCTCACTCTAATTCCTCTGTCCACCTGTGCCCCACCCAAATTGTTCAACAGACTAGTGAAGCCTTCTGCGCAAAGTAAGAACAGATAAGGCGAGTAGGGGTCCCCTTGACGTAAACCCCTTGATGGTGTGAAATAAGGCAGCAATTCGCCATTCACTCGTACCGTGAACCTGACTGAGGTCACACATTTCATTGTCAGTCTAACAAAACTTGTGCTAAAGCCCAGTCTTAGCATGATGGCTTCCAGATAGTGCCACTCGACCCGGTCATACGCTTTCATCATGTCAAGCTTGACTGCACACACGTGATTTCTCCCCTTCTTTCGCCTCCTTGTCGCATGAACACTCTCATAGGCGATTAATACATTATCAGTGATAAGACGGCCGGGAACAAAAGCACTCTGCTCCTCACTTACAATCTCACCGAGGAACGACCTCGCCCTGTTGGCAATACATTTGGATGCGATTTTGTGTAACACAGAACATAGCGAGATGGGTCTGTACTGCAAGATACGTTGCGGGTACCTTACCTTAGGTATAAGAGTAATGGAAGTATCATTCATTCCCACAGGCAGCTCGCCTCCATTCAAAAAGTCCAATACAGCCAGCACTATATCTTCTTGAAGAAGATCCTAATGCCGCTAAAAAAACCCCTCTGTAAATCCATCTACCCCTGGTGCTTTGGATGGTGCCATTTGAAACAATGCCGTCTGGACCTCTAGGGCTGTGAACGGTTTATCCAGGTATTCATTCATAGCCGGCGTCACCTTGGGCGGAACTTGATTGATCAACTCATCCATAGGCCGAAAACCCTGAGATGTATATAATGCTTCATAAAAACCTTGAACTTCTGCACAATTCTCCTCAAAAGTCTGACACGTTGAACCATCGGCTTTCTCCAAGAACTCAATTTTATTTAAGCGCTTACGTTGAGCTGCCTGGGCATGGAAATAGCCCGGGTTACGGTCCCCCTTGCGAAGCCAGAGAACTCTAGATCTCTGCCGCAACCATATCTCCTCCTGTCGGAGGGCTTCACACAATTGTTTTCCAACTGCGCGTTCCTCATCTGTAGGGCCCCGCCCCATGGAGCAGGCTCGTAGACGATTGAGCTTCGTGTGCAGTTTTCGGACTTTGCGTGTTAAATTCCCAAACTCCTTCGCTCACCAACTAGCAAGCTGTCGTTGCATGTCGCTGAGAGCACCAACCACTCCGGCCAGACCATGTTGTCCCGATCCCTTCTTCCATTGTTGAATTACTAGCTGATCATAGTCAGCTTGTGTTTGCCAAACATCCTCATAACGAAATTGTCTAGCAGCTCGTGTGTTGTTTCCGGCCAAATTCTCCCATGGGTCAATCATTAGGAAACATTGATCAGACTCCGCGGTACTAATATGCCGGGCATGCGAATCACGGAACATATGGACGTACTAGAGGTTGCCAAACCCACGATCAAGCCTGGCTTTTACGTTCGCGCGTCCGTGCTGTCCATTATCCCATGTATGCTCAGTTCCTGACCAACCAAGATCCTTGAGCGAGCAGTCATCCACCGCCTCTCTGAACGCCCGCATTTGATATTCAAGTCATTCCGCCCGTGAGAAGTGTTCAGAGGCAGTAAGGGTCTCATTGAAATCACCCACACAAAGCCAGGCTTCATTCCGAATTGCAAAGAGTGTACATAGGAACCTCCAACTGTGGGGGCAATCTTCCACTTTCGGAGCTCCATAGAATCCAGTGACCCTCCACTCTTTTGAGTCTCGGGTCTTCTTCTTTACCAGAACATCAATGTGGCATGAGCTATAATTTTTCAACTCCACATCCAGCTCATCCGACCAAAACAGACCAATTCCACCACTTAGGCCAGTACTATCCACCGCAAAACATCCTGCAAAACCCAAGAGGTTCTGCAGATTCTCTACTCTTTTAGCTGAAATTTTTGTCTCCATAACAAAAAGGAGACCGGGCCCTTCCTGCTTCACCACACAGCGATGCTCTCGAACTGTCGTAGGGTTCCCAAGCCCTCGACAGTTCCAGCTCAAGCAACTCATTGCTCTGGGCAGGGCTGACTCACAGCCGCTGCCAAAGTTTCCGAATTATTCGGTGTTGGTTTCTTTTTCTTTGGCTCCCTCTCAGTTTCAGACCCCTCCTGTGATCCCTTGGGAGAAGCAATTTCATTCGTTGTTCCTTCCTCATCCTGATGAGGCGAGCATGTCAGGAGCGGTCGGTCTACCCTCCTATATACCTGGTTTTGGATCTGAGGCCCTTCTTTCCTTTTCTGATGAATTCTTGTGTTCTTTGCAGGTGAAGCTACCTCAGTTGTTCCCTTGTCCTCTGTGCTCGAATTATTTGTATCCACCTTGCTCTTCGGGGGAGCAGAACTCTCCCTTGTCGAACTCTCATCAGAAGCAGCTTTCTTCCAATCATCTTGCGCCCGTAGGCCTTTGCCGAACGGGAGGTCTCCATTCTCATCTCTCGTGCCCGGCGTCTTACAGAAAAGATCCGAGTGACCCAGGTTGCCACAAGAGAAGCAAAAATGTGGTACATTCTCATAGACTGTATCATAGGGATCCATGCATTTTCTCCTCTTTGATTCAATCAGTATCCACCTCCTCAAGGGTTTATCAACATCAATCGTAACTCTCGCCCTTAGGTACCCCGCAGAATGATCAAATTGCACCGATGTTGCCTCTTTATCTATCTGGTGTGCTATTGTTGTACTCCATGGTTCCGCTCGTAGATTAAACGGGAGATTCAGCACTCGGGCCCAAAGCTGCAATTTACCAAACTTCAATTCTGAAGGTCGCATGCACTCATCGAATTTTGATAAGATCACTGCATTCTTGCTAAAGTGCCATGGCGAACCCACCACACACGATCACGATCCCTTTTACAAGCAAATTCTGCCACGAACAAGTTTTCCCCTGCCGGCCTAAAAGATAGACCTTTAGGATTCCCCCATGCCGGCCGAAGCGCACTGGATATAGTCTGGATGTGGAGAGTGTGTCGATGAAGTACTTTGCCTACCAACATCTACTTCTCCTACGCCCCTTCCTCAAGATCATCAAGCACCAGCGGAGTCACTTCTTCATCGGTGATCTCCATCCTCCCCGGCGCTTCCGCGAGTCTGGCCCTCGCCGTCCTTGGCGAGACCGCTTCCTTCGCCTTTCCCCGATCAGCAGAAGATGCCATCGCCGATCAGAGGATCAAATCCCGCGCCCCGCCGAGAAGATCGGGCGGGCGCCGCCATGGGTCCTCCCGAAACCCTAGTCGCCTCACGGGGAGGCTCCTGATGTTTCGGAGGAAAAACTTGACACATCACACATATGCTAGCACAACTCGTGCACACGCGTACGCGTATACCCACGCAGCACACGTGCATAGCCGTACACACACGCGTACATGTACATGGATCTGTACACGGACATGTACACACACAGCACATATGCGTACACGTACACACACATGTCTATGTACACACGCGTACACCTACACACGCATGTACACACGCACGCATCATACACATACACGCACACACGACGCACACATGTAGCACACACATACATGTACACGTCACACATGACCCACTAGTCATTGAGACAAAAATATGAAGGGGATCACTTTTACAAAGCCTTACCAAAATTTATCAAGTGCCCTTTGGGTTTGCAAATATGCAAAGTGGGATGGCAGACTTAGCGAGCTTTGTAAAAAGTTTGGGTGAGAGACCACTTATACAAAGGTTGTTGGAGGAGGTTTTCAAACAATTCCTTATTTAACATTATTTTAAATTTTGTTTTCTTATTTGACACTGAAAAACTTTTTCTTCCCTATCTAACAACGAGTTTAAATTTTATGCCTTTTACGACACTTTCATCCATTTTAAACCTAAAAGACACCTAAAAAGACCCTTTTACCCCTTATGTAGTATTTGTGTGCACGGGGCGGTAGCACACACGTGCAGCATCAGTGGCAGGATAGTAGCGCACACATAGCAGCACATACACACACAGCAACACACACGCACGTGGACACACACATCAGCAGACACTCGCAGCAGCAGCAACACAGGCACACACAGCACGAGCACACACACGTACACAAGAAGTAGCAAACACACACTCAGCAGCACGCACGCGCACTCCCACACACACACACACTGAGTAGCATGAACGCATGCGCGGACACACACACTCAGCAGCACGCATGCACACACACTCAGCAGTGTGCGTGTGCGCACACACACAGCAGGAGAACACATGTACGCGCACACACACATGCAGCGGTAGTACACACGTACACACAAATGTACCACATAAGGGCAAAATAGTCTTTTTAGATGTCATTTAGATTTAAAATGGACAAAAGTGTTATAAAAGGCATAAAATTTAGATTCATTGTTAGATAGGGAATAAATTATATGTCGATGTCAAATAGGGCATAAAATTTAGAAAAAGGTGTTAAATAAGGAATTCTCTCGAGGTTTTTTGCCCAAGGTTGCTAAACATATAGCAAGGTAGTGCAAATATAGAAAGGCTGTTGAAGATGCTCTAAGGAACAAATTTAGAACTTACAAAATGCGACACCGCTATCGCCGTGCCATTCCTGATCCAAGCCGGGATGCCCCTTCAATACGAGGTTTTTGTGGATAGAAGGTGGATCAATTTGACTACAACAGCCACCCGCAAGCGAAACGCAACGGCCGGCCTAGTTCGGGGCTCCGCTGCAGGAGCGTGTATATTGTTTGGTTTGCTCTGGTTACCTTTTTGTTTTTCTATTGGTGCTTTTTTCTTTCTGGTTTTTTGTCTATTTTACTTTTTGGTTTTAATTTTATTATTCTTATTTTTTTTCTTCTTTGTTTGCTTTTTCTTCACTTTTTTCTAGTTTTCTTTTCTTTTTGCACTTTTATTTTTGTAATATGGTGAACATTGTTAAAATACAAGCTGAACATTTATTTAGTATTCCTAGTTTTCTTTTATTTCTGCACTTCTATTTTTCTAATATATGGTGAACATTGTTAAAATAAAAACTGAACATTTATTTAGTATATGGTAAATTTATTTTCTAATACACGATGAACTTTTATAAATACACACTAAACATTTATTTCTTATACAATGATCTTTTTTATGTACGGTGAACTTTCTTAATGTACGGTTAATTTTTCTTAATATATGGTGAACTTTTTTTAACAAACTTACCAGTTTTTCTAATATATTTTTTCTATTTTTCTATACTGGTTTTTAATGTTTTTAGCTCTATGAAAACTCCATCAATTGCTTTTCAGGAAAAAATGCCATAGAAATCGCAAAGAATAAAAAGAAGGAAACCCGCTCAAATGAGCTCGTGAGCACGGGTCGGCCCATTTGCGCCTCGCTTCAGGCGTCGGGTCGTCTATTTGTGGTGAACGTATGTCAAATAGCAGCACTCCTTCACTACTGCTACAATGACTTACAACGGTAGGCTAACTTGAGCATTGTTGGGTTGAAACATGTACAACACCAATTGAGGCCCGTTGAACTTGTGGGTTGGTTTGCGCTCCCTCCTGGAGCAAGATTATGTGGCCCTCTTCCTTCCTCTTTCTTGGCGTGCTGCTAACACCCCCCCCCCCCCCCCCCCCCCCCCCCCCCCCCCCCCCCCCCCCCCCCCCACGTCTTCAGTCACAAACTTATCCCCAAGTTGATGAAGTTGGGGAATGACGCTGGAGATCGTCGAGGTTCTCCCATGTGTTTGGTGTGACAAGATCGCCATACAACCTCACCAAGCCTAGCTCATGAATGTTGCGAGAACAACGCTTCTCCAGGATCTTCATCGGAACATTAGCAACATCAGAAGCAGCAGGTAATTCAGAAGAAGCGCTTACAGCTGGTGTTAACACATGACAAAGTCGACAGACGTGGAACACTGTAAGGATAGAAGAATCCTCAACCAATTGGAGTTCGTATGTAACTTCTTTCACTCATCAGACCACTGAGTAGGGTCCAAAGAACTTGAAACTGAACTTGTGGTTAACACTGTGTGCCATTGACATCTGAATATATGGTTGCTGCTTCAATCAAACCTGATCATCCACAGTCAAGCGAAGTTCTTGGTTTATCTGATTGATTTTTCGTAATGTGTTTATCTGATTGATTTTTCGTAATATGTTTAGCTCGCGAAAAATGTTGGCGCATGACATCCTGCATTTGTTGTCGTTCTTCCAACCAAACATTCAGTTTAGGCAATAATGTTCCATTCTCTACGTGATACCCAGCTGTCGTCATTCCCTTGGCCCATAATGAAAGAGGTTTTGCCCAAAGTTGACTAAAAAGCATAATTATACCATAATTCGGCAACTTCCAAGCAAACACCGCAAAGAAGTTTCAAGACATTGTTTCATGTGCTCTATTTGGCCCCCAGTTTAATTCAGAATGATGCAAGGAACTCATCTTTAACTCGACCCCTTGCAGCATGAATATCTCCCGCCAGACTGCCAGTAAAGACATAATCGCTATCTAAAGTCAGGGACTCCGACATACCGTGAAGCTTATATATGTGATCAATGTAGAGTTGTGCTATGGTATGAGCTGTATAAGGCTACGTGACCCACTGGCAGAAAACTGGCATACATGGAAAGACTATCAACAAGCACCAAAATGTAGTTATAGTGTCCTGATTGCGGTAATCCCTGTTAGAATTAATCCGAGGCATACCGTCGATCATTCGAGGACCAATCAATCACACGAGCACGACACCGAAATTTGTTAACAAGGTTCACCGATATGGCTACATTCCCGGGGTTTGACTACGGGCGCTCCTCCCCGTGACACCGTTACAATACCGCACACCGGCCACCCGGGCGCCGGCACACGCCGCCGGCTCTCCCTTGCGCGCCTGTGCTATTATGCTGGCATAGGTTATATCGTGTGTCTACCCCCGCTATATAAGAGAGGCCTAGGATACAAGTGTCCTACTAGGACACGACTCCATATCCTGTAAACACAATACAACTACAAGTCCAACTGTAACCTACCTTGTACACTATATTCAACACAACTCTAACAAACTCCACCTTGGCGAATATTCTCCACCATCTTGAATTTGTCCATGCGTCAAACTTCCATGTACATTAGACTTGAGCTTATCCCATGAGCACCGCTGCTACTCCAAAGACTCCATGTGACTCCACCTGCAACTTGTAGTCCCTCCTTTTCTTGACCACAGTCAACACTTAAGCAAAATTAAGTTTCTTGTTACTCTAGTTTGTGCTCCCAACTTCCAGAGTATTCGTTCAACACCATCACACCCCGATCACTGACCTGCGTGAAAATGAACAACTCACATATTGGGTGTCACACATAAGAGTTATCTGAACTCAACATCACCGCTCCTTTCTTAACCGCCTGTCTGAAACTTGAAGGAATTTCACCATTGCTTGTAGTCATCCCAAGTCAAATTCGCAGTTGTCTCACCACATATATGACCACCAGAGCCCTGGCCCGTCTCCATGTCCCGTGCGCACCGCACGCGCCTCGCCGCTATTACCACATCGAGCCTCCGCTGTCCCGGTCGAGTCTCAAGGGTCGCGAACCCACACCACTCAACCCCCACTGCAGAGTACCACCGATCATCACCAACCGATGACGAGTTTCACGCTTCCATCAGACCACTGGGCTCCAGTCCGAACTGCATGTCACTCGCTTTCTCCCGCTTGCTGAATAGACTTCGATTCCCTGGATCCTTACATCGTAGCCCCTCAATCCAGCTCCACCTTCAACATGACTCCATGGTAGAGGATCAGTCCACCCCGCGCCCTGTCGACATCAAGCTTCGTGTGTACATCACCTTGAATCAACCCCGTGCCATAGCCTTGTCGGAGCCACACAAGCCCTCGGGGCTGCGCCACGTGTTTCCACGCCCAGAAGTCGGTAACCATCAGCATCACGCTCCTATGTCATCGTCGCCGATCCCACCATCGTCTTCTGTACCAACCGACTTGCGTCGATCCGTCAGACTGTCCAAGTCTAACCCAGCCGAACTTATTCGACTGCATGACACGCTCCAGGCTCGCAAATCATCTTCCTCGAATTTCCATCCATCACATGATAATTCCATCACCGCTGACATGACTTCCCGCAACGCCTCAAGCATCCTTGTCACGCCAACAATCTTTCACCCGTGCCTGCCATAACCAAGGTAGTTCCATTGAACTTCTCCACCTCAAACCCGATGCCCAATAGCATCATGATTCTTCATACGGCTGACCCTGTGAAAAATTAACCGAGCTCCACTGTGTACTAATAGCAAAATCCAACCAATCTTGGTCTTCACGTGTAACCGCTTTTGGCACAACTCCAATACTAGCAATTGCCTTGTCAATGCATCTCTTGCTAATTCCGATAGATGCATATCCTTGACGGATTTCTTTATTTCGCTGACTGATTTGCCTCTTGCCTGAACCCACGTGTCCTTTTTTTTTGGTCCAAACAAATCTCTCGCTGCTCCTCGTACAGCATGTACGCCTCGCGTCCTGGCCTCAAGCCACGGCACAAGCCGCACCAGCCAACCTGCCACGTCCAGGGCAACGTCGCTACCTGCAATCGGCCGCCAACCTCGCGTTAATCCACACAAGGCTAGCTTCTTCCTGGAGGCCTTCCACACGTAGGGTATGCCGCCAGCCGCCGAGTTGCTTCCGATTAGTATCAGTCCGATCTGCTGACTGTTGCGTACACGCACCAGCCGCCCGGCCGGCCTCGATCCGAAGGCCAAAGGAGCCCTTTCACCGAATCGATTTGCTGCTTACCTGCATGCCACGTGCCTCTAGCCTGCTGCACGCTACGATGAACATCTGATCGCTTTTCTCAATCTCGCCGAGAACCACACCATAACCGGCTGCATCTCAACTCGATACTTCCTTCGGATCAACAATCGCAACCTTCTCGAAACCTTGCTCTGACACCACTTGTTAGAATTAATCCGATGCATACCATCGATCATCCAAGGACCAATCAATCACACGAGCACGACACCGAGATTTGTTAACGAGGTTCACCGATATGGCTACATCCCCGGGGCTTGACTATGGGTGCTCCTCCCGTGACACCGTTACAATACCGCACACCGGCCACCCGGGCGCTGGCACAGGTCACCGGCTCTCCCTTGCGCGCCTGTGCTATTATGCTAGCATAGGTTACATCGTGTGTCTACCCCCGCTATATAAGAGAGGCCTAAGATACAAGTGTTCTACTAGGACACGACTCCATATCCTGTAAACACAATACAACTATAAGTCCAACTGTAACCTACCTTGTACACTATATTCGACGCAACTCTAACAATCCCCCAATGAAATCCACTGATACCAAATCTCAGCATCGCTTAGCTATGGGCGAAGGATGAAGTTGTCCTGGGTACTGAGAATGGTCAGGCTTAGCTTGCTGATATTCCTTGCATGACTTTACATAATCTTTAATACGTTGTTTCATCCCCTGCGATAAGTGGATGGGGATCCTGAATGTCGCCCTACTGAGTTGTCGTGCAACGCACACGTTATCTGATACTGTAATTTTCATTATTTCCCAAGTAGACACGACCTCTGAAACATATGATCCCCTTAGTGAAAGTGAATTTACCCCTACAACTGAGCCACATCTAGTTGTAGACACTATTGTGCTTTTGGGTTACTTTCATATCCCTTCTCTATTTCTTGGAGCCATGCCACTTGAAAAATGGAAAATGCAACTACGTTGGTGATTCAGTTGGACGCCGTGAGAGAGCATTGACATCACTATTTTTCAGTGCCTTGTGGTAGAAAATGTGATGTTGCAGACCCAACAATTTTGTAAAGGCCTTATGCTGCCATGGGGTATGGCTTCACTATTCTTCCAAATGAACCAAACTATTTGATTAATCTTAATGGAAAATTCTGAAAAATGCAAGTATACACGCCATTGATGCACATGCATTGCAAGAACAATAGCCAGATATTCTATCTTGTATGTAGACAACTCTATTGTTCGAGGGACCATGGCTTTTCTCAGGTATGCTGTCCATGGCAATCTTATTAGGGAGGTCTTAGGAGGCAAAGATGATTTCACCATGTTTCTTCAAAATGGCGAGTTCCCTGGTCTCTGCATCAAAATGATTTCATCCTATCGGGAGGTACCTCTATGATTGTTTGGATTCACAATGTTTGCCTTGAGCATTCTAAGTGGATGGGATTCCTAGAAGATCTTTTGTGTTGATTATGTCATGGAGGAGGAGCCGGAAGAATATATGTGTCTTAGCCTAGTGCCCCTTCTCCAGAGCCCTTTGAAAATAATGTGAGCTTCTGAGTACCCATGCATTATCCACTTGTACATTAGCATAGATGAGTTTCCTTGTACTTTGTTGATAAGACCATTTATGATCCATGAATAACTAACCACGAAGACATCTACTTTTTATTTGATATGGTATGGTCCAGAACACATATCCATATGAAGAAGAAGGATTGGAGTGCGGGCTTTTGGTGGACGACCACCACTGAGGACATTTTTTTTCAATAAAAAAGCTCATCTAAAAGTTTTCGAATCATTTCCATGGAAACTTGTATGTGTTCCGCATGAACGTGTGATAATTCGTTTACAAAATTGTGATTTGTAAGCTGCTGTAAAAGAAGAAAAACCAGCCCAACAACAAAAGTACAAAATTCTCGCCCAAGAAAATACAAAATTCCGGCCCAAACAAGACAAAAACAAATTCCAGTCCATTTTGGAAATATGTATTTCTCTTTTTTCTGCATGCCATGTGTGAAAGTATAATGTTATGAAAAATTGCGTATACATGGTATACATGTGTATGTGTTGACATAAAATTTCGAAAAAAATCATGCTGTGGACATTTGTATTTTGAAAACGTCCACCGTGGTGGTTGACCACCATTAGCATTTTTCTAGAAGGATTGTTGGTACCAAAAACCTAGTAAGCATGGAGAGCTTAGGTGTTACTAGCTGCAAGCTATTTTCCATGGTTTACTGCAGTCGCTGCCTCCAATTCTGGCCTGATTGGAGAGACATGACCATCATTGTCTTTCTCTTCTTGTATTCCATGCTGATGATCCATTTCATGTCAAACACCCAAAGTCCACTTCGACGTAGCTGCGTGGGAGACTAAAACATGCATCCAAATCCAGAATGAAGGCGGGGAACACACGAGCTTGCACATCCACCACTGACGAGGAATAAAACCATTGTTGATTTTTATTTTTATTTGTACGAGGGATTGGTAAATTGTTAATTTGGCTTCAGCATATTATGAGGCTATGAGCTGAATACTAGTCTATAATTTTGGTCATACGACTAACAGAAGTTGGAATAGCATGCAGCATGCATGCATATAATAAATCTGAAAATTAAAAATAGCATCATGCCTGCATATGTATTCTGAACGCCACAAGAGGTCAAAGGTCAAGGAACCGCGGCATATACATCCCAACCTCCGCACATATGCTTTCTCCGTGGTCGAGCGGATACGACTTTTGAATGAAGTTATAAACACGAGTCCCATCGTCGTCCAGGTTAAAGCGAGAGATCAATTAGCTTGCTAGGCAAATTTAAACATAGATAGAGTACATTCGAACGGTGAGAGAGCTCTCCATGTGGAACACGACCTTCAGCTCTCCATGGTCCTTTTTTTTATCCGCATGAAGGGTTATGAAGTCCACATTTTGAGGTATCCACAAATTTGAATGAAGCGGTTATGAAGTCCACATGATGTACGCCCACATTTTGAGGGATCCGCAAATTTGAATGAAGCGGTTATGAAGTCCACATGATGTACGTCCGTACATCCTTCTATAAATACATAGCCCGGCCGGCCATACCACTATCCCATCCCTTCCTCGCCTCCTCCATCCGCAGCACCCTCTCCATCATCTGCTTCGTCTCCGGCCGCCAGCAGGCCGGAGCAACATGAAGCTCCTTCCGACCGTCTTCCTTCTCCTCCTCGTCTTCCTTGCATTGGATGGTACGTGCATTATCAACTACTGCCTTGTTTTTCCCTATCCGTATGCTACTTCAATCTCATTGAGTAATTCAACTCATGTTCTGCCTGCGTCCACGAATGTACTGACATGATCGACCTATCCTGACAGATGTGGAGGCCCGAGGCACACCTAGGGCTCATCGTTCCAATCACCAGTGCTCCAGCATGTTCGTCTTCGGCGACGACTTTGTCGACAACGGCAACGTTCCCAACATCGTTGGCGAGAAGACGTCGCGGCAGTGGAGCTACCCGTACGGCTCTTATCGCAGCTCCAATTGGTCTGGCGCTCCTGTTCCAACAGGACGCTTCTCCAACTACCGGATGCAATCAGATTTTATCGGTATGTGTAGAATCTATAGTATTTATCCATAGCTAATGAATTGAATTTTTAGACTACTGCTAGTGTGTTATATATGACATGTATCATTATACATCTATGTGCATCCAAAATAATCTATCATATCTATTGCGTTGTCCATGCAGCAAGGATGTTGGGCCTCGCTGAAGCCCCTCCAGCGTACGAGCTCACATCAGACCAATCTTGCGACTCATCTGGCATGACCTTCGCTGTTGGCGGCGCTGGTGTCTTCAAGGTGACGTCGACGGCGAAGAAGGTGCCGACCCTTGCTGCACAGGTTCAAGCTTTCAAGAGGCTAGTCAACGACGATGTCATCTCAACACGACAGCTTCACCACTCGGTCGCACTCATCGCCATCTCCGGCAATGACTACATGAGCGGCTCCGAGGCCAATAATGTATTCTACTCAAGCTTCGATGATGTAAGTAGTACATACTCTGGCATACAAATTAAACCATCAATTAATATATCGATCTCCACTTTACTAATTAACTTTTCGTGGATGCAGCTCGATACTTACATAGGAAACGTGGCGACTGAGATCCTAGATAATGTGGCGCAGCTGCAGATGCTTGGTGTGAGAAAGGTTCTAGTAAATAACTTGCATCCCATTGGTTGCATGCCTTCACAGACTAGTTCGAACAACTACACCACATGTGACCTTCTGGGCAATTATGGCGCATCGGTGCACAACAAGTATCTAAATCAAATGATCGGAGAAAGGGACAACGTCCACATACTAGACCTCTACTCTGCCTTCACCGACATCGTGAATCACGCCCCTGGTAAGTGTGGATGTTGTAAGTCAAATCTGGTTTCTAATGTGTCAATTCATCTATGTAACTATTTTTTTTTCGTGCATGCAGGTGAAGGGTCGGATCGGTCCAAGGACTTCAAGCGCAAGCTGACCCCGTGTTGCGAGAGTTCCTATGAGGGAGGGTACTGTGGAGAGCGTAGCAGTTCAGGGAAGCACCTCTACGACCTATGTGATAATCCCGACAAGAGGTTCTACTGGGACGAGGCACACCCAACACATGCTGGGTGGGAGGCAGTAATGGAGGCGCTGGAGCAACCTTTGATGGAATTTCTCGATCAGGACTATGTTCCATGATGCCTTGTATTTTTGGCAGAAGCTTGATTAATTGATAGTTTTGGTGCCGTATCTTTTAGGTTAGCATTATATACAGTATGCGTATTTAGGGGTGAGCTTCAGAGGTATTATTTCGTCATGTTTAGCTGAACTTTTAGTCTAGTAGTAGCCTTTATAGGTGAACTTGTTCCAAATTGCTTAATGTCTCGTATCCCATGTGAGATTAGAAATAAGGTCGTATATATGGTGAATCTACTGCGCATGCATGCTTTTGACCAACGTCCAACGACGGCATACGTCCTCTAATATCTTTATTATTGTGTTCATTGTTCGGCTGGTTGATTTATATAGTACATGGCCATGCACTTTGTAGCAAGATACTAGTACAAAAGAGGGATAAAGTAAATAATTCATCAGGAAATGTGCATGCATGCTCGACAGGAAAACTGACGGCACATCAAAGATGTGTATTTGGCAGTTTGAGAGGCCAACACACATGATGTCATACACATGTATCACCTTTTTTCATTCAAAGACAACCTGCTTAATTCGACTACAGTCATATATACATTCTTGACTGCTACAGTATATATGTAAAATAGATGTTTTTGCTTTGTCTGAAACTTTGATGATGTTGTTGCTGGTGGTTTTATCGCCGTCAATCAAAGATACACT
Source organism: Triticum urartu (assembly GCF_003073215.2). Lineage (NCBI taxonomy): Eukaryota > Viridiplantae > Streptophyta > Magnoliopsida > Poales > Poaceae > Triticum > Triticum urartu. The sequence continues at coordinate 695,723,665 of NC_053028.1, forward strand.
ATTCACAAATTTAAGATGTTCTAACTTTTTTTCTGATTCGGATGTCTATAGACACGTTTTAGGGAGTATTATATATATCCAATGTTTTGCATGGGCCTTGTCTATTTATCAATCACTAATAATCTTGATACATACAAAACTGACAGCGGGACATTCGAAGCTGAATATCACATCATGAAAAGGTGAAGCCTAGCAATGTACATACAATAGTTATTACTAGCTGAGAACCAGCAAAACCCTTTTTTATTTGTTTGGTAACATGAAGTTTTTAAATGGGTCCCAATCCATGTTTTCAACGGGGTGTAACTGTACGTTTTCAAAGCGGGTCACATTTGCAAGTTTTCAAGGGGGGCACAACTGCATTGTTTTCAAATGAGGTCGCAATTACAAGTTTTTAAGGGTGGTCACAACCACAAGTTTTCAATGGGTTCACAAGTGTAGTTTCAGTTGGGTCACAAGTGCATGTTTTGAGATCGGAACTACATGTGTTTCAAATGGGTCGCAACTGTAAGTTTTCAAATGGGGTCGCAATTGCATGTGTTCAAGGGGGCCACAACTACAAGTTTTCAAAAACTACAAGTATTCAAGTGGGGTTGCAACTGCATGGGTTCTAGGGGGGGGGGGTTGTTGGGTTTCGTAGTAATTTCAAAAAATTTCCTACGCACACGCAAGATCATGTGATGCATAGCAACGAGGGGGAGAGTGTTGTCTACGTACCCAACGCAGACCGACTGCGGAAGCGATGACACGACGTAGAGGAAGTAGTCGTACGTCTTCACGATCCAACCGATCAAGCACCGAAACTACGGCACCTCCGAGTTCGAGCACACGTTCAGCTCGATGACGATCCCCGGACTCCGATCCAGCAAAGTGTCGGGGAAGAGTTCCGTCAGCACGACGGCGTGGTGACGATCTTGATGTACTACTGCAACAGGGCTTCGCCTAAACTCCACTACAGTATTATCGAGGTATATGGTGGCAGGGGGCACCGCACACGGCTAAGGAATAGATCACGTGGATCAACTTGTGTGTCTAGAGGTGTCCCCTGCCTCCGTATATAAAGGAGTACAGGGGGGAGGCTGGCCGGCCAAGGAGGAGGGCGCAGGAGAGTCCTACTCCCTCTAGGAGTAGGATTCCCCCCCCCCCAATCCTGGTTGTAGGATTCGCGGAGGGGGAAAAGAGGAGGAGGGGGCCGGCCACCTCTCCTAGTCCTAATAGGACTAGGGGAAGGGGGAGGCGCGCAGCCCATCTAGGGCAGCCCCTTCTCTTTTCCACCAAGGCCCACTATGGCCCATATAGCTCCCGGGGGGTTCCGGTAACCCTCCCGGTATTCCGGTAAAATCCCGATTTCACCCGGAACACTTCCGATATCCAAACATAGGCTTCCAATATATCAATCTTTACGTCTCGAACATTTCGAGACTCCTCGTCATGTCCGTGATCACATCCGGGACTCCAAACAACCTTCGGTACATCAAAATGCATAAACTCATAATATAACTGTCATCGTAACCTTAAGCGTGCGGACCCTACGGGTTCGAGAACAATGTAGACATGACCGAGACATGTCTCCGGTCAATAACCAATAGCGGGACCTGGATGCCCATATTGGCTCCTACATATTCTACGAAGATCTTTATCGGTCAGACCGCATAACAACATACGTTGTTCCCTTTGTCATCGGTATGTTACTTGCCCGAGATTCGATCGTCGGTATCCAATACCTAGTTCAATCTCGTTACCGGCAAGTCTCTTTACTCGTTCCGTAATACATCATCTCACAACTAACATATTAGTTGTAATGCTTGCAAGGCTTATGTGATGTGTATTACCGAGAGGGCCCAGAGATACCTCTCCGACAATCGGAGTGACAAATCCTAATCTCGAAATACGCCAACCCAACATCTACCTTTGGAGACACCTATAATGCTCCTTTATAATCACCCAGTTATGTTGTGATGTTTGGTAGCACCCAAAGTGTTCCTCTGGCAAACGGGAGTTGCATAATCTCATAGTCATAGGAACATGTATAAGTCATGAAGAAAAGCAATAGCAACATACTAAACGATCGGGTGCTAAGCTAATGGAATGGGTCATGTCAATCAGATCATTCAACTAATGATGTGACCTCGTTAATCAAATAACAACTCATTGTTCATGGTTAGGAAACATAACCATCTTTGATTAACGAGCTAGTCAAGTAGAGGCATACTAGTGACACTTTGTTTGTCTATGTATTCACACATGTATTATGTTTCCAGTTAATACAATTCTAGCATGAATAATAAACATTTATCATGATTATAAGGAAATAAATAATAACTTTATTATTGCCTCTAGGGCATATTTCCTTCAGTCTCCCACTTGCACTAGAGTCAATAATCTAGATTACACTGTAATGATTCTAACACCCATGGAGCCTTGGTGTTGATCATGTTTTGCTCGTGGAAGAGGCTTAGTCAACGGGTCTACAACATTCAGATCCTTATGTATCTTGCAAATCTCTATGTCTCCCACCTGGACTAGATCCCGGATGGAATTGAAGCGTCTCTTGATGTGTTTGGTCCTTTTGTGAAATCTGGATTCCTTTGCCAAGGCAATTGCACCAGTATTGTCACAAAAGATTTTCATTGGACCCGATGCACTAGGTATGACACCTAGATCGGATATGAACTCCTTCATCCACACTCCTTCGTTCGCTGCTTCCGAAGCAGCTATGTACTCCGCTTCACATGTAGATCCCGCTACGACGCTTTGTTTAGAACTGCACCAACTGACAGCTCCACCGTTTAATGTAAACACGTATCCGGTTTGCGATTTAGAATCGTCCGGATCAGTGTCAAAGCTTGCATCAACGTAACCTTTTACGGTGAGCTCTTTGTCACCTCCATATACGAGAAACATATCCTTAGTCCTTTTCAGGTATTTCAGGATGTTCTTGACCGCTGTCCAGTGATCCACTCCTGGATTACTTTGGTACCTCCCTGCTAAACTTATAGCAAGGCACACATCAGGTCTGGTACACAGCATTGCATACATGATAGAGCCTATGGCTGAAGCATAGGGAACATCTTTCATTTTCTCTCTATCTTCTGCAGTGGTCGGGCTTTGAGTCTTACTCAATCTCACACCTTGTAACACAGGCAAGAACCCTTTCTTTGCTTGATCCATTTTGAACTTTTTCAAAACTTTGTCAAGGTATGTGTTTTGTGAAAGTCCAATTAAGCGTCTCGATCTATCTCTATAGATCTTAATGCCCAATATGTAAGCAGCTTCACCGAGGTCTTTCATTGAAAAACTCTTATTCAAGTATCACTTTATGCTATCCAGAAATTCTATATTATTTCCAATCAGTAATATGTCATCCACATATAATATCAGAAATGCTATAGAGCTCCCACTCACTTTCTTGTAAATACAGGCTTCTCCAAAAGTCTGTATAAAACCAAATGCTTTGATTACACTATCAAAGCGTTTATTCCAACTCCGAGAGGCTTGCACCAGTCCATAAATGGATCGCTGGAGCTTGCACACTTTGTTAGCTCCCTTTGGATCGACAAAACCTTCTAGTTGCATCATATACAACTCTTCTTCCAGAAATCCATTCAGGAATGCAGTTTTGACATCCATCTGCCAAATTTCATAATCATAAAATGCGGCAATTGCTAACATGATTCGGACAGACTTAAGCATCGCTACGGGTGAGAAGGTCTCATCGTAGTCAACCCCTTGAACTTGTCGAAAACCTTTCGCGACAAGTCGAGCTTTGTAGACAGTAACATTACCATCAGCGTCAGTCTTCTTCTTGAAGATCCATTTATTCTCAATTGCTTGCCGATCATCGGGCAAATCAACCAAAGTCCATACTTTGTTCTCATACATGGATCCCATCTCAGATTTCATGGCTTCAAGCCATTTTGCGGAATCTGGGCTCATCATCGCTTCTTCATAGTTCGTAGGTTCATCATGATCTAGTAGCATGACTTCCAGAACAGGATTACCGTACCACTCTGGTGCGGATCTCACTCTGGTTGATCTACGAGGTTCAATAGTATCTTGTTCTGAAGTTTCATGATCATCATCATTAGCTTCCTCACTAATTGGTGTAGGTGTCACAGAAACTGGTTTCTGTGATGTACTACTTTCCAATAAGGGAGCAGGTACAGTTACCTCGTCAAGTTCTACTTTCCTCCCACTCACTTCTTTCGAGAGAAACTCCTTCTCTAGAAAGTTTCCGAATTTAGCAACAAAAGTCTTGCCTTCGGATCTGTGATAGAAGGTGTATCCAATAGTTTCCTTTGGATATCCTATGAAGACACATTTCTCCGATTTGGGTTCGAGCTTATCAGGTTGAAGCTTTTTCACATAAGCATCGCAGCCCCAAACTTTCAGAAACGACAACTTTGGTTTCTTGCCAAACCATAGTTCATAAGGCGTCGTCTCAACGGATTTTGATGGTGCCCTATTTAACGTGAATGCGGCCGTCTCTAGAGCGTATCCCCAAAATGATAGCGGTAAATCAGTAAGAGACATCATAGATCGCACCATATCTAGTAAAGTACGATTACGACGTTCGGACACACCATTACGCTGTGGTGTTCCGGGTGGCGTGAGTTGCGAAACTATTCCACAATTTTTCAAATGTACACCAAACTCGTAACTCAAATATTCTCCTCCACGATCAGATCGTAGAAACTTTATTTTCTTGTTACGATGATTTTCAACTTCACTCTGAAATTCTTTGAACTTTTCAAATGTTTCAGACTTATGTTTCATTAAGTAGATATACCCATATCTGCTTAAATCATCTGTGAAGGTGAGAAAATAACGATATCCGCCACGAGCCTCAATATTCATCGGACCACATACATCTGTATGTATGATTTCCAACAAATCTGTTGCTCTCTCCATAGTACCAGAGAACGGTGTTTTAGTCATCTTGCCCATGAGGCACGGTTCGCAAGTACCAAGTGATTCATAATCAAGTGGTTCCAAAAGTCCATCAGTATGGAGTTTCTTCATGCGCTTTACACCGATATGACCTAAACGGCAGTGCCACAAATAAGTTGCACATCATTATCAACTCTGCATCTTTTGGCTTCAACATTATGAATATGTGTATACTACTATCGAGATTCAATAAAGAATAGACCACTCTTCAAGGGTGCATGACCATAAAAGATATTACTCATATAAATAGAACAACCATTATTCTCTGATTTAAATGAATAACCGTCTCGCATCAAACAAGATCCAGAATATAATGTTCATGCTCAACGCTGGCACCAAATAACAATTATTTAGGTCTATATTAATCCCGAAGGTAGATGTAGAGGTAGCGTGCCGACTGCGATCACATCGACTTAACCGTTTCCCATCGCGCATCGTCACCTCGTCCTTAGCCAATCTTCTCCGCAGTCCCTGTTTCGAGCCCACCCTCGAGCTAACTTAGCCCAACTCTTCCGACTATGACTGCACCAGGTAACGTCCCTAGTATATGCGAGCATGGCAAATACTCCACCGCGCACCACTAAAGAAGCGCACCCATCTCCATAGGATCACCTTCATTTGGCAGCTCCTGTTGCAACTCTCACGACGGGCTTTCTATGTACGCTAGCATCCATCCATAACAATGAATCACATAATAGCCGGTTCATCGTGTCAGCTCTTTCCAGTCCTTCCTCACTTTACTTATCACGCCAAGATACTTGAGGCAGTTCCGCTTATCCAGTGCACCGCCAGAGTACTAGCTTGCAGTAAGCCAAGTCACTTCCACCGGTCGTAGTCATGCGCTCACCGTGCTCGCAGTTACCTGTGGCTGTTCTTATCTCATTGAGCAAGTCACCAACAGGCCTTGCTGATCTCCTTCTCTCTGGAGGTGCCGCCATATCTGCGTCTTTTGCTCTTTTCGTAAGAACTCTACAGGTTCGTGTTGTTAACTCATCACACTTAGAGTTAATTGTCCTTTCTCTAGAGATGCTCTTCGTCTAGCACCGAACCGAGCTTTCTAGACATCCCGCGGCTGATGAGTTCTCTGCGCGTTACAGTTCTCTGCCTTCAAACTCTTGCATGATGACCTTGTTGCACCACCGTCCGCAGGTCCTGTGCTATCTTCACCCCTGACGCGGTCGGATAGAGGTCGCGCCTTCGTGATTGCGAGAATTTCCTCGCTTCCATTGACACACACCACACACCGCACATGGTCATCTTTCACTGGGAGGAATGACATCTCGCGAGCAACTTTGAAACTCAGGCTGAAACTTATTATACCCGTTCCTCAGTACATATTCTCTCGATCGTATCCACTCTTGCGCAAGATTAGCTCGGGCTTCTTTCCGCCTATTCTTTGCCACGGCTACTCATCGGAAACCATCGGGTCATTTGGCATGACTTTCACATTATACTCCTCACCCACAGGTTCTGCGCCTCCTGGTCATGCACTTTCAGATTTATCCGAGATTACATTTTTCGGCACAACTCACATTCACCTTGGACTATTCATTATCTACGATCCAAGGTGCTCCATGACTGATTACCATTACAGCGTCTGATTACGTCCCTCCGAGGTTGCTTCAATAGTTCTCGCAAGCGCCAGAGGCGTCTTCACATCGGTGAGCACACGTATCCACGTAAGTGCGATTTCCGCTCTCTATGCGTCGACCCATGCACACCCTTGACAGTTCAAACGCGTCCAGGATGGGTTCGCGTCACTTCGAACCATGCAGGGGCCTGGCAACGCCACCAGACCGAGGTATGCTATCACAGATGTATCGTTTAAGACTCCTTTCGGCAGATGTCACTAGTAACATATGACGCTAATTCGGATCCTCATAGTTTACTCGTGACGGCCAGGTACAGGCTCACAAGACTACCGAGTCACATTCTGTGCGCATTAACTCGTCTTATTGGGGCTATTCATTGCTTAATCACAGAAGAACCGCCATTTGAAAACTCACAAGGAGAACCCCGCTACCGAGGCCATCCTAAGTCTATCACAGTCAATTCTCTGCTGAGGACACATGACGCTAGTATTAGATTCTACAGCGCGACTTCACTTAATTCATGACGTAGATGCACTCTTACAGGTCAGATTCAACGCACTGCGATAGAGACCGTCTTACAGGCTACATGCCCACTTAGATAGATTCAGTTGCCCGCTGTCACATCCACTTACGGTGGATATCTGGACAGAGTGATCGGTACAATTGCCGAACATTCATAGATTTCCCTCCTATATGTATAGGGTCCGCTATCTGCGGACGCGCTGAAGAGTGGCACCGGAAGTCCTCTACTCACGTGATTATCGATCCATGTGATCATCACGTGAGATGGAGTAGTTCATTGGTGAACATCACTATGTTGATCATATCTACTATATGATTCACGCTCGACCTTTCGGTCTCCGTGTTCCGAGGCCATATCTGTATATGCTTGGCTCGTCAATTATAACCTGAGTATTCCGCGTGTGCAACTGTTTTGCACCCGTTGTATTTGAAAGTAGAGCCTATCACACCCGATCATCACGTGGTGTCTCAGCACGAAGAACTTTCGCAACGGTGCATACTCAGGAAATTGGAGAACACTTCTTGATAATTTAGTGAGAGATCATCTTATAATGCTACCGTCAATCAAAGCAAGATAAGATGCATAAAAGATAAACATCACATGCAATCAATATAAGTGATATGATATGGCCATCATCATCTTGTGCCTGTGATCTCCATCTCCGAAGCACCGTCATGATCACCATCGTCACCGGCGCGACACCTTGATCTCCATCGTAGCATCGTTGTCGTCTCGCCAATCTTATGCTTCTACGACTATCGCTACCGCTTAGTGATAAAGTAAAGCATTACATCGCGATTGCATTGCATACAATAAAGCGACAACCATATGGCTCCTGCCAGTTGCCGATAACTCGGTTACAAAACATGATCATCTCATACAATAAAATTTAGCATCATGCCTTGACCATATCACATCACAACATGCCCTGCAAAAACAAGTTAGACGTCCTCTACTTTGTTGTTGCAAGTTTTACGTGGCTGCTACGGGCTTAAGCAAGAACCAATCTCACCTACGCATCAAAACCACAACGATAGTTTGTCAAATAGACTCCGTTTTAACCTTCGCAAGGACCGGGCGTAGCCACACTTGGTTCAACTAAAGTTGGAGAGACAGTCGCCCGCAAGCCATCTATGTGCAAAGCACGTCGAGGGAACCGGTCTCGCGTAAGCGTACGCGTAAGGTTGGTCCGGGTCGTCTCGTCCAACAATACCGCCGAACCAAAGTATGACATGCTGTAGGCAGTATGACTTGTATCGTCCACAACTCACTTGTGTTCTACTCGTGCATATAACATCAACATAAATAACCTAGGCTCGGATGCCACTGATGGGTTTCGTAGTAATTTCAAAATTTTCCTACGCTCACGCAAGATCATGTGATGTATAGCAACGAGAGGGGAGAGTGTTGTCTACATACCCACGCAGACCGACTGCGGAAGCGTTGACGCAACATAGAGGAAGTAGTCGTACGTCTTCACGATCCAACCGATCAAGTACCGAAACTACGGCACCTCCGAGTTCGAGCACACGTTCAGCTCGATGACGATCCCCGGACTCCGATCCAGCAAAGTGTCGGGGAAGAGTTCCGTCAGCACGACGGCGTGGTGACGATCTTGATGCACTACAGCAGCAGGGCTTCGCCTAAACTCCGCTACAGTATTATCGAGGAATATGGTGGCAGGGGGCACCGCACACGGCTAAGGAATAGATCACGTGGATCAACTTGTGTGTCTAGAGGTGCCCCCTGCCCCCGTATATAAAGGATAGAGGGGGGAAGGCTGGCCGGCCAAGAGGGAGGCGCAGGAGAGTCCTACTCCCTCTAGGAGTAGGATCCCCCCCCCAATCCTAGTCGGAATAGGATTCGCGGAGGGGGAAAAGAGGAGGAGGGGGCCGGCCACCTCTCCTAGTCCTAATAGGACTAGGGGAAGGGGGGAGGCGCACAGCCACCTTGGGCTGCCCCTTTCTCCTTTCCACTAAAGCCCACTAAGGCCCATATAGCTCCCAGGGGGTTCCGGTAACCTCCCGGTACTCCGGTAAAATCCCGATTTCACCCGGAACACTTCCGATATCCAAACATAGCCTTCCAATATATCAATCTTTACGTCTCGGCCATTTCGAGACTCCTCGTCATGTCCGTGATCACATCCGGGACTCCGAACAAACCTTCGGTACATCAAAATGCATAAACTCATAATATAACTGTCTCCGTAAGAGCCCGATTTTTTTTTTTTTTTTTTTGTTTTTTTTTTTTTTTTCTTATAACTGTCATCGTAACCTTAAGCGTGCGGACCCTACGGGTTCGAGAACAATGTAGACATGACCGAGACACGTCTCCGGTCAATAACCAATAGCGGTACCTGGATGCCCATATTGGCTCCTACATATTCTACGAAGATCTTTTATCGGTCAGACCGCATAACAACATAAGTTTGTTCCCTTTGTCATCGGTATGTTACTTGCCCCGAGATTCGATCGTCGGTATCCAACACCTAGTTCAATCTCGTTACCAGCAAGTCTCTTTACTCATTCCGTAATACATCATCCTGCAACTAACTCATTAGTTGCAATGCTTGCAAGGCTTTAAAGTGATGTGCATTACCGAGAGGGCCCAGAGATACCTCTCCGACAATCGGAGTGACAAATCCTAATCTCGAAATACGCCAACCCAACATCTACCTTTGGAGACACCTGTAATGCTCCTTTATAATCACCCAGTTACGTTGTGACGTTTGGTAGCACACAAAGCGTTCCTCCTTCATAATCTCATAGTCATAGGAACATGTATAAGTCATGGATAAAGCAATAGCAACATACTAAACGATCGGGTGCTAAGCTAATATAATGGGTCATGTCAATCAGATCATTCAACTAATGATGTGACCTCGTTAATCAAATAACAGCTCTTTTGTTCATGGTTAGGAAACATAACCATCTTTGATTAACGAGCTAGTCAAGTAGAGGCATACTAGTGACACTTTGTTTGTCTATGTATTCACACATGTATTATGTTTCCGGTTAATACAATTCTAGCATGAATAATAAACATTTATCATGATTATAAGGAAATAAATAATAACTTTATTATTGCCTCTAGGGCATATTTCCTTCAGTATCACTATCTCACTAGTTCCTTTGTGAGGAGGCAAAAGAAAGATATGTTATTACTAGAGAGGAGGCAGATGAGTACGAGAGGAGGGCGGAGGCCGCTCGTCGCCACGCTGCAGCTCAGGAGGCGATAGCCGCTGCATCGCAGTATGACCCCAACTATTACTATGGATATCCGCCAGGCCAGCCGTGGCCATAGACCAACTTAGGCCAAAAGCCTAAGCTTGGGGGAGTACGTATTTCCCACCGACATTACATTCATGTTCACACACTCATTGCTAGATGTCGGTGCTCATACTTTTTCATTGTATCATCCATGCTAGTTTATTTCCCTTTTTATGCTTTCTTCTTGTGTGCTTTATAAAACCTTAAGAAAAACCAAAAAAAATTAGTTGTAGCTTTTAATTAGTTTACTTTCCATGCTTGTAGTAGTAATTAAAAAGAAAACCCCAAAAGATTTCCTGTTCTTCTTTTGCTTGTTGGGAGCTTTCCCATGTAAATAGTTTTATTTCTTTTCTTTTCTTTGGGGGTCGATAGGAGAAGACCATAATTAAATTGTTGAAGCGGCTCTTATATGCATTATTGTTGATATGACAAAAGAGCCCATATTGCCTTGTCTTCTCCTGTTTATTGAATGCTTGCAGATTCCAGCTTAGTCCAATGCATGTGCACTCTTATTATTATCCACATCATTGGGTCGTGCAAGTGAAAGGCAATAACGATGATTATATGATGGACTAACTGAGATGAGAAAAGCTGGTATGAACTCAACCTCTCTTGTTTTTGTGAATATGATTAGTTCATCGTTCCTGATTCAGCCTATTATGAATAAACATGTTTGCAATGACAACTAGAGATCATAGTTTCTTGTGCCATGCTTGATTAGCTAGGAGCTTATAATGGTTCACCTTGCATGCCAACATGCTATTAAAATGGTTGTGATGTGGTATGATAGGGTGGTATCCTCCTCTGAATTATTTAAGTGACTTGACTTGGCACATGTTCATGCATGTAGTTGAAACAAAATCAGCATAGCCTTCACGATATTTATGTTCATGGTGGATTATATCCTACTCATGCTTGCATTCGGTGTTGATTAATTTTAATGCATGTTCATGACTGTTGTCGCTCTCTAGCTGGTCGCTTCCCAGTCTTTTGCTAGCCTTCACCTGTACTAAGCGGGAATACTGCTTGTGCATCCAATTCCATAAACCCCAAAGTTGTTCCATATGGGTCCATCATACTTACCTATATACGGTATCTACCTGCCGTTCCAAGTAAATTTGTATGTGCCAAACTCTAAACCTTCAAATAAATATCATGTTTTGTATGCTCGAATAGCTCATGTGTCAACTAGGGTTGTCCGTATGTTCCATGTTAGACGGGTTATTCTCAAGAGGAGTGGACTCCACTCCTCACTCACGAGAAAGTGGCTGGTCACCGGGATGCCCAGTCTCATGCTTTATGCAAACTAAATCAAAATAATTGCAAACAAAACTCCCCCTGGGACTCCTGTTAGTTGGAGGCACTCGTTGTTTCGAGAAAGCCATGGATTGATGCTTGTTGGTGGAGGGGGAGTATAAACTTTACCATTCTGTTTGGGAACCGCCTATAATGTGTGTAGCATGGAAGATATCGCCATCTCTTGGTTGTTATGTTGACAATGAAAGTATACCGCTCAAAATATTATTCACCTCTATTTGAAAATTGAGCTCTGGCACCTCTACAAATCCCTGCTTCCCTCTGCGAAGGGCCTATCTATTTACTTTCATGTTGAGACATCATCCTCTTATTAAAAAGCACCAGTTAGAGAGCACCGCTGTCATTTGCATTCATTACTGTTAGTTTACATTGAGTATGACTTGACTGGATCTCTTTTACCATGAATTACAATGTCTAGTCAGTCCCTGATCTTTAAAGGTGCTCTGCATTTATGTTTTGCGGTCTCAGAAAGGGCTAGCGAGATACCATCTTGTTATATCATATTATGATTGTTTTGAGAAAGTGTTGTCATCCGAGATTTATTATTATTGCTCGCTAGTTGATTATGCCATTGATATGAGTAAACACGAGACCTATGTGTTATTGTGAATATGGTTAGTTCATAATCTTTGCTGAAAACTTGAATGCTGGCTTTACATATTTACAACAACAAGAGCAAACAGAGTTTGTAAAAGTTTTTCTTTATCACTTTCAGTTTATCAACTGAATTGCTTGAGGATAAGCAAAGGTTTAAGCTTGGGGGAGTTGATATGTCTCCTTCGTATCTACTTTTCCAAACACTTTTGCCCTTGTTTTGGACTCTAACTTGCATGATTTGAATGAAACTAACCAGGACTGACGCTGTTTTCAGCAGAATTACCATGGTGTTATTTATGTGCAGAAACAAAAATTCTCGGAATGACCTAAAACTTCACGGAACATCTTTTCGTAAATAATAAAAAAGCCTTGCAAAAGATGAAGACCAGGGGGGCCACACCCTAGCCACGAGGGTGGGGGCGCGCCTGCCCCCCTAGGGCGCGCCCCCTACCTCGTGGGCCCCCTGGAGCTCCTCCGACCTCAACTCCAACTCTATATATTTGTTTTCGTGGAGAAAAAAAATCAGAGAGAAGGATTCATCGCGTTTTATGATACAGAGCCGCTGCCAAGCCCTAAAACCTCTCGGGAGGGCTGATCTAGAGTCCGTTCGGGGCTCCGGAGAGGGGAATCCGTCGCCATCGTCATCATCAACCTTCCTCCATCACCAATTTCATGATTCTCACCGCCGTGCGTGAGTAATTCCATCGTAGGCTTGCTGGACGGTGATGGGTTGGATGAGATTTATCATGTAATCGAGTTAGTTTTGTTAGGGTTTGATCCCTAGTATCCACTATGTTCTGAGATTGATGTTGCTATGACTTTGCTATGCTTAATGCTTGTCACTAGGGCCCGAGTGCCATCATTTCATATCTGAACCTGCTATGTTTTCATCAATTATGAGAGTTTTTTATCCTATCTTGCTAGTCTATAGTCACCTATTATGTGTTATGATCCGTTAACCCCGAAGTGACAATAATTGGGATACTTACCGGTGATGACCGTAGTTTGAGGAGTTCATGTATTCACTATGTGTTAATGCTTTGGTCCGGTACTCTATTAAAAGGAGGCCTTAATATCCCTTAGTTTCCGCTAGGACCCCGCTGCCACACGAGGGTAGGACAAAAGATGTCATGCTAGTTCTTTTCCATAAGCACGTATGACTATATTCGGAATACATGCCTACATTACATTGATGAATTGGAGCTACTTATGTGTCACCCTAGGTTATGACTCTTACATGATGAACCGCATCCGGCATAATTCTCTATCACCGATCCATTGCCTACGAGCTTTCCATATATTGTTCTTCGTTTATTTACTTTTCCGTTGCTATTGCTATCATCACTACAAAATACAAAATATTACTTTTGCTATCATTACCTTTTGCTACCGTTACCACTACTATGATATTACTTTGCTACTAAATACTTTGCTGCAGATATTAAGTTTTCAGGTGTGGTTCAATTGACAACTCAGCTGCTAATACTTGAGAATATTCTTTGGCTCCCCTTGTGTCGAATCAATAAATTTGGGTTAAATACTCTACCCTCGAAAACTCTTGCGATCCCCTACACTTGTGGGTTATCACTACCATGGCAAATTATCTTATTTCTTTAACCATATAATTTTTTATAGATACACTGGCAATTATTGAACATGTGGCAAATTTCTCTTTTGTAGCATGATAAATTCCTAAATTTGTCGTGATGCTAGAGAACAAGTTGCCTAAAAAATTATGTGCCTGCGAAAAAATCCTAAATTTTCCATCTTTTTTAAAAGAACAAAATTCTTCAAAATTTGCCATGATGTGCATTGTTTTCAAGAGTGCCATGCTTTATAGAAAAAAACATTAATTACCATGCGAGCATTGCAAAAATTGCCATGTGAATACTACAAATAATTATCAGTGTGTGCTCTTTTAGGAAAATAGCAAAATGTAATTCTGAAATTTGCCGTGTGAGTATTAGAAAAATTGTCATTAGAATTTTTGCCATGTTTTTTTAGGAACCAAAATGTTCCAAACTTGCCATTTTAAGAACAATAGGCTCGTCGGTCGTTTCGATCGCGCTAGATCCCGTCATACATTAAAACTTGTAGAAGATTTATGACACGTTCTTATTTACTTATTTTTGTGGGGAAACTTTTGGTCTATTTATCAACTGTCAAGGTAGTACAAAGAATATCAAAAGTAAAAATTACATCCAGGTCCATAGACCACCTAGCAACGACTACAAGCACTAGAGCAAGCCGAAGGCGCACCACCATCATCTCCACGCCATCACCGCAGTCGGGCAAATCTTGTTGTAGTAGATAGCCGGGAAGTCATCATGCTAAGGCCCTAGTGGACCAACACAGTAGGGAAGCAACCGCATCCAATTATACCTGGCCAAACCTCGGTCCGAACCGGGCTTCGGGCCGGCCTAGCCAAGCCCGAGACAAAAAACCCAGGCCCTGGCCTGGCCGGGCCGTCGGGCCTGGTTTTTAGGCCCGAGCCCAGCCCAAACACATAAAAGCCCGGTGGGCCTCGGGCCTCAGGCCAGGCCCCTTCAGGAAATCGCAAAATCGACGGGCCTGGGCCCAGACCAGCCCGGCCATCGGGCTCAAAATCTAGGCCGAAGCCCGGCCTGGGAGAAGCGTCGGGCCGGGCCGGGTCGGGCTTTTTCAGGCCAGGTCGGGCCGGGCTTCCCATGGGCAGGACTACACCCAATGAAAAGAAGCGTAGATCGAAAGGACCCAACCCTAGACACACAAACATAGACGATCAAAGACTATATCCAAGCGGATCTACTGGAGACAAACGCCGGACGAAACTTTTATTTTTACGAGCATGGCAATTTTTATTATCTGGATTATTTGTAGTAGGTGTGTCAACATAGAATAATCCTGGTGTTTCCAGTCATGTGCCAATGTTGATCATCTCTCCCTGTACGCCTAAGGCCTTGTACAAAGCAACATGCTTAAAAAATAAATTAGTTTTTCTTTAGAAACCGATGCTTATTTATAGAGTATAGACGCTTAATTAGACACCTTTCATGTAGAAATAAGCATTGGTGCTCAAGTAAAACTCATTTTATCTTACTAAGCATCTACCTATGAGCATCTACAGTCGGATACATCATATCCGGACCCTAAAACAGACAGTGAATGGTAGGGATGAAAATGAAGTGGAAAGTTTCCGCTTTTCCGGAGGAAAAATGGAAACTGAGAGGAAATATGAAAACGGAAACGGAAATTTGCAAAACGGAAATGGAAGTGGAATTTTTTATGCGAAAACAGAAACAAAAACGGAACGGTGTTTTCCGGTGGAACAGACGCGGAAACGGAACTTTCCGTTTCTGTGAATATGGAATTTCCGTTTCTACTATAGGCTCATGGATGCTTTGCAGCCCAATTACCAAACAACACACAATGACACAATGAGCAGACTGGATCATTTGAGGACCAACTTTTACTTCCACACACATTCTCAACTAGACACAATACAGAATTGTCATGCATGCACTATTACAATACTACCCTATGTTACCAACACAACCATATTATCATGTAGGCATGTTAAAAATTTCTTAAATTTCTTTGTTTTTTGTGTGTATTTCTCTATGATTCAAGGGGGTTTTAAGTTCTGGTCAACACATCGTTCTGTTTTCGTGTCCGCTCTGTATTCGCTCCGTGTCTGTTTTCGGTAGTATTTGTTTCCGTATTAATTTCCGGGGTTTCCGTATTCATTTCCGCTTCTGCAAAAAATATGAAAACAAATATGATAGCACTCAGTTCCATCCGTTTCCGCTCCGTTTTCATCCCTAGTGCATGGTCACACCTCAAATTTTCGTTTTCACACAATCGGCGCCTCATTTAGCACACCGCAAATTCATACAACGACATACATCATAAACTAGAACATAGCAATCTCAAGAGGTCTCAAGAAATCATAAACTAGAACTACGCTTACATCGTTAACTATGCATTTGGGTGAAACCAAATATCCCTATTGTAATTCAATCATTTTCATCATGTAATATGAAAATGTTCATCATGCGTTACGACTTTTTATGGTTACATGAACATTATCTAAATGTGTGATACTTTTTAAAAAGTGTTCATCGTGTATTAAAAATGTGCATCGGAAAATTTTAAACTAAACCTCGTGTATTCTATAAATTCATTGTGTTTTTCAAAATTATTTGTAGTGTAATTCTAAACCTTTTACCATATATTGAAAAGCATTCATTGTGTATTAAAACATGTATTTTAAAAAGATTCACCATGTATTTAAATGTGCATGATTTATCTCTTTAATAACATTGTACTACTAAAATTATTCATTGTGCATTTAAAAATAATCATCATGCATTAAAAAATGTTCCCCGTGTATTATAATGTGCTCGTCCATGTATCATAAAATGTTTGTATTTTGCCAAGAAAGAAACGGAAAAGGCAAAAAAGACAAATGTTCATCACATGTTTAAAAAATGATCATGGTGTATCAAACAAAATTCAATGTATGTCTTACAAAATGTTCACTCGCATTTAGAGTATGTTTGCTATATTTTTGGGGGAAAAAGTGCGTTCAAACATTTTGACCATGTATTTTGAAAATGTCGGCGTGTATCCTATGAAATGTTCCAACATTTCAAAAATATTCCTCATTTATTTAGAAACATATTTGACATGTCCTTCAAAAATCTTCTCTTCATATCCAATACCCATCTACAACCTAACCTGCAATGCAAATCCTGGTGTGTGTGCCGACATGTCTGCATCTGCCTCCAGCGGCAGCTCTGCTAGCCATGTCTCCGCCACTTTGAGCTCAAGTGCTCTTGCCGCCGGCGGTGTCCAGGCACACTATGTCCCCCGTGTTGGCTCTGCAACCGACGCAGGCGGCGGGAGCGGTGTATCGCATGGAGCCTGGATGCCCGATCGTTCTCTGCTTAAGGTACGTGCTGCTTGTACTTCCTCCATTTCTTTTTACTCCGTGTATAAGATTTGGTCAAAGTCAAACCACACAAAGTTTGATCAAATTTATATGGAAATATATGAACATCTAAAATACTAAAACTATATAGTATGAAAATACATTTCATGACACATTAGGTAATATTGATTTCGTATTGTGAATGTTGATATTTTTTAAGATAAAGTTAGTTAAACTTAACAAAGCTTAACTTTGACCAAACTTTATATGCAGACTAAAAAGAAACGGAGGGAATAGTTCAACTTGACAATCCACCGGCAAAGCGACCAAGGTTGCTGTCTAATCAGTCAGAAAGTCCAAAGAGGCAAAGCAAAGAAGCAATCAAAACCATACCATGGTGAGTCCTGTGTGCCCTCTTACCAGCACCCGCATCCATTTTCTTTTCTTTATTGCAGAACTGATTCCCCTCCCTCTGCTCTATGGAGAAGTCCCAAACTCTGAATTTTGCTATAGATCTAGGGTTCTGGGGTTTGCTGGCGGCGGGGCTGTGGGGTGGGGAGGGGTGGATGCCAGGAGGAAGAACAGAGGATGGTGAGAGGGGCGTGAAACAGCTGGCGGTGTTTTGCCTGAGAAACATAAATTAAAAATGGCCCGCTAAACATCCTAAAAAGAGCTGCTTGGCACAAGAGAATGAAACACGCCTGTTTATGAGCCACGGCCCGCGGCGCACAAATAAGGAAAATAATAAAAATACAAGAAGAACACAAATGAGAAAAAAAAACACGAAAAAATATATAATGATAAATCTCATTCAAATATAAATTACTTACAAAGCGTTTACATAGAAAAAGAAAGGTTAAAGCAGAACAAAAAATTAATATTTCTGCGGGTGAGAAGAAAGAAAAGATTGAAAGAGGAAAAAATATGATAATAACAAGAAAACAAAATGAAAATAAAAAACTTGCTTCGTTGCAGCTTCTCTCCCACATGCGTATAGCCCAGGACAAACAACAAAAAGTGAAGAAAAATACTAGCGTTGAAAAGCCATAGTAGTCATCACAAAGAAAAAAGAAATAAAAAAACTACCACACAAAGGCCCAGCAACATTGCTCACGTAACAAAACCGTCAACAGGAGCGTGAGACAACTGTATACGCACAAATCTCAGCACATTTAATCCAACGGGTATGAAGGTGACTGAGACCCAACTATTTCTCAGCTACTCCCTCTGTTCCAAAATAGATGACCCAGCTTTGGTACAAAACTGGGCCATCTATTTTAGATAAGAGGAAATAGCTTAGAACCAGCAAAACCGAAAAAGATAAGCCGAAAGCCGGGAACTCCTATGTGACGCATTCTGCGTCAACTAGGTGCGGCTTCGCACAGGAGCAGCTGACTGGCGGGCTTTGTGGGCCGCGAGGCGTGCGTTTCCCTGGTTTTGAACTGTTTCTACCGCTTCGTTGATTCTGCTTCGCGAAGCTGTTCCACTGATTGTTGTCCCTGCTGTTTTCCACTGTTTCTTCTGTTTCTACTGTTTCTTCTGTTTTCCTTGTATAAACTAAACAATGGTACAGTTTCAACTGTTTCCCAAAGAAACATGAAAGACAAAAACCTTGAATTTACTAAACAATGGTTGTAGGTTCCATTTTTATGAAACCAGGTGCTGTTCCTATTGATTCAACTAGTTTTTAATTATAAAAAAACATGAAATTTCATTTTACATTTATTACAAAGTGGTACTTCTAAAACTGTCATAAAAGTGGTAAGCTTACATCTTGATGAAATTGACTGATGATAGTATCACCAAGGCGTCATGAAAGACAAAAAAAAATGTACATGTCTTACTGCTCGTTTTCAAAACTGTTTCAGCTGTTTTCGGACATTGTTTACAGTTGAAAGTCTTGGAAGAAACTATCACTAGATCAGCAAGAGAAAAAAAAAAGATAGCTCTATCGTTAAGGAAACATTTTTCCCATGGAAGTATTCCTTTGAGTTGAATCTTGCAGTGCACTTCCCTTGAAGGTGACAGTATTAATGAGACCCTTGAGAATAGAAAGAAGAATTAGAAGAAACATATACGCGATTAGAAGAAATTAATTTCACTATTCGGTATGAAAGAACAGGCTCTAAGAAAATAACATCTCTTTTGTTTCCATAGGAGAGAAAAAAAATAGAGAACTTACATGTCTCTGCAGGAAAGAAGTTACTAACGGCAGCTGAAATTCATTGTCCTTGCATGTTACAATCTCAAAAAGAAATTTCTGACGTAGAGCTTGTAAATCATCCTACAGTATTTTAACATGTGAACAAATTTTTGGAATATTTTTTGACATAGAGCTTGTAAATTTCATTGTTCACATATTTTTTGGAATATGTGATCAAATTTCGGAAACAGGAACAATTTTTTGAATTAGTAAAAAAAATAAACATGTGGAAAAAAATTTGAATATGTAAACAAATTTGGAAACATGACATTTTTTGAACATGTGAACAAATTTTATGAAAACCGAAAAGTTTGAATTTCCCAAACATTTTTCGGAAATTGAACATTTTTGGAGTTTGTGAACATTTTTATGAAGCATGAACGATTTTTGAATCTTGAGAACAAATTTGGAAGCGTGGATTATTTTTTGAAGCACGAACATTTTTTGAACCTTGAGAACAAATTTTGAAATGAAGAACAATTTTGAAAAATCCTGAACAAATTTGGAAGCATGAACAATTTTGTAAAGCACGAACATTTTTTGTTTCTTGAGAACATATTTTAAAATAGAGAACAATTTTGAAAAATTCCAAACAAATTTGGAAGTGCGAACATTTTTGAGAAACGCTATTTTTGAGAGAAAAAAAACATGAAGGTTGTATGAAACAGCGAACACTTTTAGAAATTGAGAACAAAATTTGTAAAAACTCAACAATTCGAAAAATGCAAACAATTTTAACACTTTTAGAAAATGAGAACAAAATTTGTAAAAACTCAACAATTCGAAAAATGCAAACAAATTTTTGGAAATGGGAACATTTTTGTAAAGTCTCCCAAAACCCGAACATTTTTCAAATTCGAAAACAAATTTTGGATACTTGAACATTTTTTAAAACTTGGAACATTTTTTTAAACTCCCGAACAAAACTTGAACACATGAACAGTTTTTAAAACTTGCGTACATTTTTTCGAAACTCCCGAACAAAAATTGAAGCATGAACATCTTTTGCAATTTGCGAACAATTTTTTAAATGGAAACATTTATGGAAACTCGCAGAAAAATTGAAAACATGAACATTTTTTGAATTTGGTGAACAAATTTTGAAATTGGATTATTTTTTGAAACTCCCAAACATAACTTGAAACATGAACAAAAAGAAAATAAAAAGAAAAGAAAAAGGAATTGAAAGATGAAATAAAGAAACAGAAAAACGAAGAAAGAAAAAACTATAAAGAAAAAGCAAACAGAAAAAACCAGTGAAAACCCGGTTCAAGAACCTTCCAGAAGGTTCCCAAAACCGTTCAGGAACCCTCCAGAAGGTTCCCAAAACCGGGACGCTGTAGCGCCTGTGCTATCTCGTGACTGGGCCGGCCCGTCTTGATCGCTAGTCGCTCGCTTCTCTGTGCGAAGCCTCGACAACTGGACGTAGCGAGCGTCCAATAGGGTTTTCCCCGAAAGCCGTCGTTAGGGTTCCACGACGCCTCGGAGTACACGGCAGGCCCAAGCTGCGCCACGCATCACATGCACACGAGAGTTGAATGGCATGCTATGTCAATGGTCCGTGTAGCTCCTCGATTGGTCGAGCCATTTGCACGTAGACATATGGTCCGGCCGGTCCCTCTGGCTCAGCCGGCCTTGTCGCCCCGTCTACAATTAGTGCACTGCTAAATAACGACGACGTGCACCTGTTCACTGCCACTACAAGATGTTGTGGTGTGGATTATTCATCATCACAACGAAAAGAAAAAGGGCCCCGTACGTAGGTCCCATCAGCGTCCCATGCCGTGCATGCATGTCACCGACCGGCCGCGTGGTTATGCACGTACCCGGGCCGGGTGGCACACGATCGAGAGCGCGCGCGTCTATATAGCATGGCCGCCTCGCGGCTCCACTCTCCTCCACAAGCAAAAGCGCGCGCACAGACGAGGTTACGCAAACAGATTCTGCACACAGTTTGTTTGAGAGGGACAGACAGAGGAGGGAGATGATGAAGGTGGAGGTGGTGGAGTCGACGCTGGTGGCGCCCAGCGAGGAGACGCCGCGGCGGGCGCTGTGGCTCTCCAACCTCGACCTCGCCGTGCCCAAGACGCACACGCCGCTCGTCTACTACTACCCGGCCCCGGCCCCGACGCCCGACGGCGAAAACTTGGACTTCTTCTCGCCGGAGCGGCTCAAGGCAGCGCTGGCCAGGGCGCTGGTGCTCTTCTACCCGCTGGCCGGCCGGCTCGGGCGAGAGGGCGAGGGCGGGCGGCTGCAGATCGACTGCAATGGCGAGGGCGCGCTCTTCGTCGTCGCCAGGGCGCCGGACGTCGCCGGGGAGGACCTCTTCGGCAGCGGCTACGAGCCCTCGCCGGAGATCAGGCGCATGTTCGTGCCCTTCGTGCCCTCTGGCGACCCGCCGTGCCTCATGGCCATGTTCCAGGTTCAACTTTGTCTCTCACGCCAAACTATTTCATCGTCTGTCTTTACTTCTGCCGTCTTGGTCTTGTTTTTATGAAAATCGAATGTTCTATAGTAGTAGTAATTTATATTGACGAGGATGCCAAATTTACTTTGCAAGCACAACAATTTTTTGGCAAAAAATGAACCGAGACGGATTTGTCATCCTCGATGAACACAATTTGTCATGAAAAACGTTCGATTTTTCATGGCTAAAAATATGACGTCCTCTGGATATCTTGTAGCATAATGAGGTAGGAATCTTCTAGCTATACCTCTCTTGGATTGATCGATCGGTTTGGCCGGAGTTGGACAAGTGCAAATTCCGTCCACATAATGATGTGGAAAACCTGACCAATAATGGATTTGCACGATCGGCAGCCAGCTTAATTTTCTTCCCATGTTGCCTTCGGAAATGTCACATCATTGGGGTAATCGACCCTTCTACAGATAGATAGAGATTGGCAAGGGACGGCATATCCTTATCGATAAACACCAAACGTATATGGATAAAATATGAATGGAAGAACAACAGTGAGATCGACGTACCATCCACAAAATGATTGTGTCATGGTCAGTCTCTTGTCTCTTTTTCTTGTGAATCCCTCCGCGATGACGCATATCGCTCCTCGTGAATGAATAGATAAAAGAGAGCTACTAGCAAAGTTTGACATGTACATAGGCACATAGCCATTCTCAAAGAATCGAGATTAGCACCATGTGTGGGATGCGTGGCAAGCTAGGTAGCCAATCTCAAAACTCAAAACAAACAAATGCATTATTTTATTGTCAAATAGTGTGAAGAAAGCATAGTCGTAGTATCAATATTGGTGGGGTGCCTACGTATGACTCATCCCCAGTATAACAAACATCTCGATCGGGAATCAAGTTGCATGGATTTTTTATTTTTATTTTTTTAGGATTGTTGCGTGGATGTGATTGTGACGGCGCCGTTGATATCCGTGATTGTGGGCCGGACACGGTTTCCTCGCTCTAACTTCTTCTGAGGACAGCATTATTATTATTTTTGGCAAATTTGTAAGCAACACAAGGGCCTACTTGATGCTTCCATTACTGGACAATTAAGTAATGGCATCGCTTTCAAGTCATGCTAGATGATTCTCAACACTTGTCTGCTTGTTTTTAGAGTATATACCGCCGCATGGCAACAAGATGATATAATTGCAAAGAGTTTCATATCCGGCCTACGTTGCCAAAGATTCTAACATAGGTCGGCCGCCCCCACTAGAATATGTGGAAAAAAACCTTACGTATACATCATAATCAAAACCCAGAGATGTTTGACACGCCACGAGATTGATAAGAAAGGAGTTAATCCTAGGAAGAACTAGGGACATAATCGATGATTCTCAACACTTATCTAATACATAGAGATGAGGCTCAAACCTTGGCTGGCTATCCCACACCTCACATATGGTGCTATCCACTAGCCACCACTTCATCTAACCGGGTTTATTTGTCTCTATTGTATCTGGAGCAAAATCTTGACCATATTTGTTTAGATAAAATTTAAGTTATATGTAGCAAAAATAGTATCTCATTGGAAACTTATTTCGACTATGAATCCAACAACATATTTTTTTCTGACATATCACTTACATTTTGCTACTCAAATTTAATGTCAGAGTTTCACCCAAAATACAACGGGGACTAATGAACCGAACGCATAAAGTAAAACCCAAGCAAATACAGATTGGGGAACAGCCCACTGAGCAAACTTAGCTAATTAGATGATTTCGTGGCACAATTTTTAAAATGATAGTAGTCTGGAACCTTGATATTCCAATGGATGGGCAATGAATACTTCCATTTTTGAAAATTGTAGTTTTTCTTGATGGCCTTAGGGAAAGAAACTCAAGACATCCTTTTTAAATAATGCCGAAAAAATGATGTTATAGATACTACGGTTTATCGGTGGAACTGTTATATTTGTTGATTTCTTCATTGGCGACGGTTGTTGTTCTAGTGTGTTGTTTTTGTGGGGCCTAAGTACGATAATTTCCAACTGTCTACTACAACAAATTTGGCTTGGCTCTGGTGAGAGAGGAGCAATGACGGCGACACAAAGAATCGAGATTAGCACCATGTGTGGCATGTCGTGGCAAGCTATGTAGCTAATCTCAACCTCAAAACAAAACAAAACAAATGCATTATTTTATTGACTAATAATGTGAAGAAGCATAGTTGTAGTATCATATTCGTGGGGTGCCTACGTATGACTCATCCCCAGGATAACAAACATCTCAATCAACAATCTAGTTGCGTGGATGTGATCGTGACTGCGCCGTTGGTACTCGTGGTTGTGGGCCTGACACGGCTTCCTTGCTCTAACTTCTTCTGAGTACATCTTTTTTTGGCAAATTTCCAAGTAACACGAAGGCTTGCTTGCTGCTTGCATTATTGGATAAGTAATGACATCGCTTTCAAGTCATGATCAATGATTCTCAATACTTATCTGGTTGATTTTAGACTACACCGCCGCGTCACAACAAGATGATATTGTTGCAAATAGTTCATGTATGGCCTACCTAGCCAAAATGTCTACCATAGGTCGGCGGCAGCCCCCCATTAGAATATGGGAAGAAAACCCTTAGGTATACCTCATAATCCAAACACAGACATGTTTGACATGCTACAACTTGGATAAGAAAAGAGTTAATCCTAGGAAGTGGTAGAGTCATGATCGAAGATTCTCAACACTTATCTTGTACTCCCTCTGTAACTTTATATAAGATGTTTTTGACACTATTATAGTATTGGCGGCTCGTTGCAAGTGAGTAGATGGCGTCATAAGGGCTCCTTGTTTTAGCCGTTGAAGCAAAGACCCTATGCAGAGCCAATATGTACTTTTCTTTTCTTTTCTTAAAAAACAAATCATCCTTGCATGGCTAAATGGTCCAACAACAGTCTCTAACAGAATAAGGGGGAAAACCCCTCATTATGCCTCACAATAAAAACCCAAACACCTTTTACATGCTAGGAGGAGGCTAAAAATACAACTTGATCATAGGAAGAACTAGTGACCAAATTTAATAAATAGCAGAAGTGAGGCTCAAACCTTGGCCGGCTTGCACACCACTTCATATGTGGTGATAACTCTATCTGTCTAGCCTGCCACTTCATATATGGTGCTACCCACTAGGGGCGGAGACAGGACAGAGGCCCCTAGGGTTTGGGCGAAGGTGTTAGGCCCAAATCCATTGGTGATTATAGTGCTACCCACTAGCTAGTAAGACCCAGGTGGCTGCAAACCTGCACACCAACCCATTGAAGAAACTTAGATACTTAGACCTAGTTTGGAAGCATGGTTTTTTTAAAACCAAGTAATCTAAAATCTTGATATTCTAATGTACGGGCACTGAATAATTCTGTTTCTAAAAATCACGGCTTTTTCTCAATTGTTTTAGAATAAAGAGAACTTCTTGGCAAATATTGGCCAAACAAACATGGTATTATAGGCACCACAATTTGTGAAAATTGTTGTATTTTTTATCTTAAACTCATCAAAGTACTTAAAATCATGGTTAAAAAAAACATTCTCCTCCTCATATAACTAAAAAGCACCGAGCTATCAAATACTCCCTTCGTAAAGAAATATAAAAGCATTTAGATTATTAAAATAATGATCTAAATGTTATTATATTAGTTTACAGAGGGAGTAGCTTTTACCTGCAAGCAAGCGATTTTTGTAAAAGGAGCAATTCAAATACGACATACCGTCCCCATTATTGATAGCTTGTTGAATTTGAAGTGTACTAATGTGTGGATTGTTTGTGCATGGCAGGTGACGTTCCTCAAGTGCGGCGGCGTGGTGCTGGGCACGGGCATCCACCACGTGACCATGGACGGCATGGGCGCGTTCCACTTCATCCAGACATGGACGGGGCTCGCGCGGGGCCTCGCCCTCTCCGACGCTTGCCCGTCGCTGCCATTCCATGACCGGACGCTCCTCCGCGCGCGGTCACCGCCGCACCCCGAATTCGACCATCCCGTGTACTCGCCGGCGTACCTCAACGGCGCCCCACGGCCCTTCGTCACCCGCGTCTACTCCATCTCCCCAAAGCTCCTCACCGACCTCAAGTCCCGGTGCGCGCCCGGCGTGTCCACCTACGGCGCCGTGACGGCGCACCTCTGGCGGAGCATGTGCGTGGCGCGCGGGCTCGCCCCGGGCTCCGACACGCGCCTCCGCGTGCCGGCCAACATCCGGCACCGGCTGCGCCCGCAGCTCCCGCGCCAGTTCTTCGGCAACGCCATCGTGCGCGACCTCGTCAGCGTGAAGGTGGGCGACGTGCTGTCGCAGCCGCTGGGGTACGTGGCGGACATGATCCGGAAGGCGGTGGACCATGTCGACGACGCGTACACGCGGTCGGTGATCGACTACCTGGAGGTGGAGTCGGAGAAGGGCAGCCAGGCGGCGCGCGGGCAGCTGATGCCGGAGTCGGACCTGTGGGTGGTGAGCTGGCTGGGGATGCCCATGTACGACGCCGACTTCGGGTGGGGCGCGCCGCGGTTCGTGGCGCCGGCGCAGATGTTCGGCAGCGGCACGGCGTACGTGACGCAGCGCGGCGCCGACAGGGACGACGGCATCGCCGTGCTGTTCGCGCTGGAGCCCGAGTACCTGCAGTGCTTCCAGGACGTCTTCTACGGGGAGTGACAGGCAACTTTCTCCCTTCTTTGTGTGTGTTTGCCAGTGTGTATGAGTGTATCCACTGTCTAGCGTTTGCTGTTCAGATTTGGATTTGGTAGAATGCATGTGTACGTTGTACGTGTCAATGTGACATATGTCCGGCTTCCGACTGTTGTCTAGGGAAAATAACCCATAAAATGGTTGTATACAAACCTATCTTTTTTGCCTGGATAGCTGGATTTATGGAACCAAAATGGTTGTAGTAGTCATAGATGGAAAATAATCATGTACCACCTGGGTTGTACGCACTTGAAAATATGAGTAAATTACTACGAGATTTAATCCGAATAAACATAAGATAAATCATGACCACAACAGTAGAGATTAAATTAATCATGCGAACTAGCATAGCAGATGAACATATCACATCTAGGGCACATACTAGAAGCATGAATTCTACCACGATCTCGAACAGGAAGGATAGAATCACATACGGTGCAGCGGGTGCAGCACCGCCGACGTTGACGTTGTCGCCCATGTCGTCGAGGACGAGGTTGCCGAGGTCGGGGAAGAAGTCGTCGTTCGCGAAGTCGTCGCTGCCAGCAGTCGCGCGAGTGCGCTCCCCAAAAACCTGATCGCCCCTCTCCCGTACAGGATCACGAGAGGCGGGGTTCCGGAGGCCTGCTGTCCCTTCTCGCGGTGCACGCCGAAAGGAGGGATGGAGAAGACTTGCTTGGCGGCGCAATGATCTGGAACGGTGGTGAGAAACCATACGAAGCAGCGGCGGCTAGGGTAGACGTCTGCCTGACTATATAGTACGGGCCGGATAGGTCGTGGGAGTAAACCCCACGTCCGAGTCGTCACGATCCAAAAGAATCGGAAACGGTTCAGTAATTAACGCGTCCGTTAATTATTAATTAATGACTCATTAATTTTCCCATGCAACAAAAATATAGACAACGTGCATAGCTCTGTCCTCGGCTCGGCTCAATCCCGCAACCCGCGGCGCGGCGCGGCGTGACGAGACGTGGCGTGGCGAGGCGAGCGAGGAGGAGGAGCGTGCGTGTAGGTATCCTCTTCTCATGCTCATACAAGTGGTAGAAAAGCTCACCTTATAAAGAGGTACAACTCTCTCTCAATTTCCGGGGTGGGACTAAACTTTAGCCTCACTCACTCCACTCACATGTGTGCATGAATGGGCCAAGAGAATTTCAGAATTTTAGTTGGGCTTTGGGCCAAAGGCCTACTAGCAAAATTCCAACAATCCCCCACAAAGTCTCATTGGCACATCTCATCATTTAGTTTCAAAACATTGCTTTATATATCGGTGCTTAGTGGAGACTGTGAAGTTGAACTTCCACTTAGAAATTTATGCTACACTAGATCACAACTTGAATAGTGGACTATGCCTTGAACTACAAGTTTTCTGTGAAACTAGTTTCACACAAATTCTTGACCGATATTGGGCTGCCGCAAGGCTTCCCCGCGGGTGGAGCGTATACGTCATACTCCAGGGCCTTTCATGAATTTATTAGAGAACATCCAATTCTCACAGACTGCGACGTTAATAGTCAAATTCATATAGGTGTGTTCCTCAGAAGATGTTCTGCAGGACAACATCTCTGCTTACCCGAATAAGCCACTTGGAACACATTAAGATAAGTATCAACCTGCCATGCAGATCAGGAGAGTATTGCATCTTCACGGAGTGGGATAATTAATATAGGGATACTCTCCTCCCAGCTGACCAACAGCTTGTCTCCCACTTCTACTTCACGGGATCTCCGATCACATAGAGTGGTTTACCACTATGGACAACTCATGCGGTGGGTCTCAAACCCATCTCCATCGATGCATTATCTATCACATTACGTGATAGACCCTTTGTGAAGGGATCTGCCAAGTTTTTCGACGCTTGGATATAATCCAACGTAATAACTCCAGAGTTCCTTAATTTTCTGACAGATTTTAGTCTCCTCTTCACATGCCTTGAGGACTTCATATTGTCCTTAGAACTGTTTATCTTGACGATCACAGTTTGATTATCACAGTTCATCAGGATAGGGGGTATTGTTTTTTCAACCATAGGTAAGTCCATCAAGAGTTCACGAAGCCACTCTGCTTCAACAGTGGCAGTGTCTAATGCTGTGAGTTCTGCTTCCATAGTTGACCTCGTTAAGATGGTCTGCTTGCAAGACTTCCAGGAAACAGTGCCACCAGCAAGTGTAAAAACATAACCACTTGTGGCCTTAATCTCATCAGCATCAGATATCCAGTTTGAGTCACTATAACCCTCCAATACCCTTGGATACCCGGTGTAGTGAATCCCATAGCTCGTGGTGCCTTTCAAATAGAGAAATAACTCTCTCAAGCGCATGCCAATGATCATCTCCCGGTTTTGACACAAACTGACTCAGCTTGCTCACAGCAAAAGAGATGTCAGGCCTCGTGGCACTCGCCAAATACATAAGCGAGCCAATAATCTGAGAATACCACAGTTGATCTCTAGCAATCCGTCGATTCTTTCGAAGCAACACACTAGCATCATATGGAGTTGGAGAAGGCATGCAGTCGCTATACCCAAAACGACTCAAGACCTTTTCCACATAATGAGACTGAAGCAATGTGATCCCACCATTCTCATCTCTCAACAGCTTGATGTTTAAGATAACATCAGCTACTCCTAGATCCTTCATCTCAAACAGCGAGATAAGAAATCCTTAACCTCCTTGATTAAATCAAGTTTGGTTCCAAAGATCAATATGCCGTCGACATACAGACAAAGAATAACTCCTTCGCCCCCACCATAGCGATAGTACACGCACTTGTCACCATCGTTTACTACAAAGCCGGCAGCAGTTAATGTTCTTTCGAACTTCTCATGCCACTCCTTAGGAGCTTGTTTAAGGCCATATAAAGATTTTAATAACTTGCACACCTTTCCTTCTTGACCAGGTACTACAAAACCATCTGGCTGATCCATGTAAATTTCCTCCTTCAACTCTCCATTGAGGAAAGTCGTCTTAACGTCCATTTGATGAACGAGAAGACCATGTGAGGTAGCCAATGATAGTAGCACCCGAATTGTGGTCAGTCTAGCCACGGGTGAGTAAGTATCAAAGAAGTCTTCACCTTCTTTCTGGGTATAACCCTTGGCCACAAGCCGTGCCTTATACTTTTCAATCGTACCATCAGGTCTAAGTTTCTTCTTGAACACCCACTTACATCCTACAGGTTTGCACCCATAAGGACAGTCAGTGATCTCCCATGTACCGTTAGCTAAGATGGAATCCATCTCGCTATGTACAGCTTCCTTCCAGTAGTCAGCATCAGGAGATGCATAGGCTTCTGAAATAGTCATGTGTGTGTCATCCATGAGGTACACAATGAAATCATCACCAAAAGACTTTGCAGTCCTCTGTCTCTTACTCCTCATAGGAGTTCCATTGTTACCCTCAACAGGATTCTCAACGTGTTCTATCGCAATGGTGAGTTCAGGAATTACAGTGAATTCCTCACTAGATGAGTAGGTATCTCCTGATTTGATGAACTCGACATATCCTTCATAGGAAATATGTCCTCAAAGAAAGTTGCATCATTTGATTCCATAATTGTACCAACATGCATGTCGGATACCTCAGATTTTATTATCAAAAATCTATAGCCGATGCTATGAAAAGCATAGCCCAGAAGAACACAATCCATGGTTTTT
The DNA here is from genome assembly GCF_003073215.2 of Triticum urartu. Taxonomy (NCBI): domain Eukaryota; kingdom Viridiplantae; phylum Streptophyta; class Magnoliopsida; order Poales; family Poaceae; genus Triticum; species Triticum urartu. The sequence goes on from NC_053028.1 coordinate 695,753,830, forward strand.
GGTCCAAGCTTGCGCTTCTTGGGAATTGGTATATTGACTTTCGCCAAACAACCCCAAGTACGTAGGTAAGAGAGTTTCAACCTTTTCCTTTCCCATTCCTCAAATGGAGTCATGGTCTTATGCTTTGTGGGAACTCGGTTTAGGACATGACACGCAGTCATTAGCGCCTCCCCCCACCATTCCTTGGATAGACCCGAAGTGTCTAACATGGTGTTAACCATATCAGTTAGAGTTCGGTTCTTTCTTTCGGCTACCCCATTTGACTGGGGTGAGTAGGGAGGCGTCCTCTCATGGATTATACCATGTTCCGCACAAAACAGATCAAATTCATTGGAAAAATACTCTCCACCACGATCCGACCTAAGCCGTTTAATTTTTCGATCAAGTTGGTTCTCTGCCTCAGCTTTATAGTTTTTAAAGAAAGTCAAAGCCTCATCTTTTGGTTTTAGAAGATACACATAACAATATCTAGTGGAGTCATCAATCAACGTCATGAGGTATCTCTTTCCACCTTTTGTCAACACGCCATTCATCTCACAAAGATCAGAATGTATAAGCTCAAGTGGCGCCAAGTCTCTTGCCTCTGCAGTCTTATGGGACTTGCGAGGTTGCTTAGCTTGCACACATACTTGGCACTTGGAGCCTTTGACAGTAGAGATTTTCGGAATTAAATTCATATTGGCTAACCGCGTCATGCAACCAAAGTTAATATGACAGAGTCGTGAATGCCAAATATCAGATTCATTATTGTGGCAAACATTATTAATAACTTTAGTGCAAATATCTGACAAAGATAGGCGGAACAAGCCTCCGCACTCATAGCCTTTTCCAACAAATTGTCCACACTTAGAAATTACAACTTTATTGGATTTGAAAACCAACTTAAAACCATCTCGACATAAACGGGAACCGCTAACAAGATTTTTATTGATGGACGGCACATGATGAACGTTCTTCAGACGCACAGTCTTCCCCGAAGTAAACTTCAGATTGACCATACCAACACCTCGAACGATGGCATGTGACCCGTTCCCCATTAGCACGGGTGAAGTCCCTGTTGCCTGGTAAGAAGAAAACATGGAGGCATCAGCACAAACATGTACATTGGCACCGGTGTCAATTAACCAATCAGGGGATTGAAATACTGAAAGGATGGTAGGAAAAATACCGTACCCTGATTCCTTCATATCAATATCACCGATGACAACATTAGCGGACTTGCCGCTCTTCTCATGTTCGCGCTCCTCAAAGCGGTTAGGACACTTCGGAGCCCAGTGATTAGGATCACCGCAGACATGGCAAAGTCCCTTCCCCTTCTTATGAGAATTCTTCTTGAAGTTGGTAGAATGTGATGGCTTGTTCTTTGTATCAAACTTGCCTTTGCCCTGAATTTTGTTCTTATTGTTTTTGAACTTGTTGGGCTGGGAGTTCTTCTTCTGTACCATGTGGGCACTAGAACCTCCCTCAGCAACTCGAGCACGTGTGTCCTTTGCTCTCGCCTTCTCTTCAACATCAAGAGTACCAATGAGATCCGCAACGGAAAACTCCTGTCTCTTGTGTT